>NC_081559.1:80242877-80272327 GCF_022355385.1 Mustela nigripes
AAGATTTTTATTTATTTATTTATTTGACAGAGAGAGATCACAAGTAGGCAGAGAGGCAGGCAGAGAGAGAGGAAGGGAAGCAGGCTCCCTTCTGAGCAGAGAGCCCGATGCAGGACCTGATCACAGGACCCTGAGATCATGACCCGAGCCGAAGGCAGCGGCCCAACCCACTGAGCCACCCAGGCACCCCAGGTGAAGAAGAATTCTATATCAGAATTAAAGGGTCTACCCAACAAGAAGATCTAACAATTGTAAATATTTATGCCCCTAACTTAGGAGAACCCAAATATATAAATCGATTAATAACAAGTTTAAAGAAATTCATTAATAATCATCAAATAATAGTAGGGAATTTTAACACCCCACTCACATCTGGGGACAGATCATCTAAGCAGAAGATTAACAAGGAAACAATGACTTTGAATGACACAGTGGACCAGATGGACTTCACAGATAAGACAGAGCATTTTATCCCAAAGCAGTAGAATACACATTCTTTTTTTTTTTTTAAGCTTTTATTTATTTATTTGAAAGAGAGAGAGAGATCACAAGTAGGCAGAGAGTCAGCCAGAGACAGGGGGAAGCAGGCTCCCTGCTGAGCAGAAAGCCCGATGCAGAACTTGATCCCAGGACCCTGAGATCATGACTTGAGCCGAAGGCAGAGGCTTACCCCACTGAGCCACCCAGGTACCCCAGAATACACATTCTTGAATGCACATGAAACATTCTCCAGAATAGACCTAGGTCACAAATCAGGATTCAAACTAGGTCACAAATCAGGATTCAAACAGTACAAAAAGACTGAGATCATACCATACATATTTTCAGAGCACAATGCTATGAAACTTGAAGTGAGCCACAAGAAAAAAAAAATCTGGAAGGCTCACAAATACATGGAAGTTAAAAAATATCCTACTGAAGAATGAATGGATCAACCAGGAAATTGAAGACGAATTAAAAAAATACATGGAAGCAAATGAAAATGAAAACATGACAATTCAAAACCTTTGGGATGCAGCAAAGATAATACTAAGAGAGAAGCATATAGCAATACAGGCCTTCCTCAAGAAACAAAAAAGGTCTCAATTACAAAAACCTAATCTTACACCTAAACAAGCTATAAAAAGAACAGCATAAAGCCTAAACCCAGCAGGATGAGAGAAATAATAAAGATGAGAGCAGAAATCAACAATGTAGAAATTTAAAAAAAAAAAAAAAAACAGTAGAACAGATCAATGAAACTAGGAATTGGTTCTTTGAAAGAATGAACAAGATTAATAACCCCCTAGCCAAACTTATCAAAAAGAATAGAGGAAGGACCTAAATAAATAAAATCATGAATGAGAGGGGAAAGATCACAACCAACACCACAGAAACACAAACAATTATAAGAGAATGTTATGAGCAATTATATGCCAACCAATTAGACAATCTGGAAGAAATGGATACATTTAAAAACATATAAACTACCAAAACTGAAACAGGAAGAAATAGAAAACCTGAACAGGCCCATAACCAGGAATGACATTGTATCAGTAATCAAAAATCTCCCAACAAACAACATACAGTCCAGGGTCAGATAACTTCCCTGGGGAATGCTACCAAACATTTAAAGAAGTGTTAATACCTATTCTTCTCAAACTGTTCCAAAAAATAGAAATGGAAGGAAAGTTTCCAAACTCATTCTATGAGGCTAGGATTACCTTGATCCCAAAACCAGATAAAAACCAACTAAAAAGAATTATAGACCAATATCCCTGATGAACACAAATGCAAAAATTCTCAACAAGATTCTAGCAAATAGGATCCAATAGTACATTGAAAGGATTATTCACCATGATCACATGGGATTTATGCCTGAGCTACAGGTATGATTGAATATTTGCAAATCAATCAGTGATACATGATATTAATAAAAGAAAGGATAAGAACCATATGATCCTCATTTAACAAAATACAACACCCTTTCTTAATAAAAATGCATTTAACAAAATACAACACAATAAAAACTCTCCACCATATATGAACAGAGAGAACATACTCTGTGAGTGTATATATGGTCTTACTATAAAGACTATATACAAAAGATGTATATGGTTTTACTACAAAGACCATTTACAAAAGACCCACAGAGAATATAATCTTCAACAGGGAAAAACATGACAGGGATGTTCACTTTCACCACTGCTGTTCAACATAGGACTAGAAGTCCTAGCCTCAGCAATCAAACAACAACATTAACAAAAAAGGCATCCAAATTGACAAAGAAGTCAAACTTTCACTCTTCGAAGATGACATGATAGGCTGCGTAAAAAACCTCCAAGACTCCACCAAAAAATTGCTAAAACAGATATAGGCATTCAGCAAAGTCACAGGATAAAAAAATCAATGCATGGAAGTCTGTTGCATTTCTATACAATAAAAATGAAGCATCAGAAAGAGAAATCAAGGAATTGATACCATTTATAATTGCACCAAGAACCCTAAGATATCTAGGAATAAACCTACCCAAAGAGGTAGAAGATCTGCACTCTGAAAACTATAGAACATTTATGAAAGAAATTGAGGAAGACACAAAGAAATGGAAAAACATTCCATGCTAATGGATTGGAAGAACAAGTATTGTTAAAATGTCCATGCTACCCAAAGGAATGTATACATTCAATACAATCCCTATCAAAATACCACAGCATTTCTCACAGAGCTGGAACAAACAATTCTAAAATTTGTATGGAACCAGAAAGGACCCTGAATAGCTAAAGGAATGTTGAAAAGGAAAACTAAAGCTGAAGGAACCACAATTCCAGACTTCAAGCTGTACTACAAAGCTTTAATCATCAAGACAGTATGGTATTGGCGCAAAAACAAACACAAAGATCAATTGAACATAATAGGAACCCAGAAAGGGACTCTCAACTCTATGGTCAACTAATCTTTGACAAAGCAGGAAAGAATATCCAATTGGAAAAAGACAGTGTCTTTAAAAAATGGTGTTGGGAAAATGGGACACCCCATATGCAGAAAAATGAAGCTGGACCACTTTCTTATACCACAGACAAAAATAAATTCAAAATGGATGAAAGACCTAAATGTGAGACAGGAATCTATCAAAATACTAGAGCAGAACATAGGCAGAAACCTCTGTGACCTCAGGCACAGCAACTGCTTGCTGAACATGTCTCCAGAGGCAAGGTAAACAAAAGCAAAATATTGGGACTCCTTCAGGATAAAAAGCTTTTGCACAGCAAAGGAAACAATCAACAAAACTAAATGGCAACCTGTGGAATGGGAGAAGATATTCCCAAATGACATATCAGATAAAGGGCTAGTATTCAAAATCTATACAGAACTTATCAAACCCAAAAGACAGTCAAGCAATGGGCAAAAGGAATAAACAGACATTTCTCCAAAGGAGACATACAAATGGCTAACAGATGAGTGCTTAGGTGGCTCAGTTGGTTAAGCATCTGCATTCAACTCAGGTCATGATCTCGGAGTCCTGGGATCAAACCCCACATTGGGCTCTGCTCAGTGGGAAGTCTGCTTCTTCCTCTCCTTCTTCCCCTCCCCCACTTATGCTCTTTCTGTCTCTCAAATAAATATGTAAAATTTTTTAAAAAGTGGTGAACAGACACATGAAAAGATGCTCAACATCACTTGGCATCAGGTAAACATAAAAAAAAAGCAGTCAGATGCCATCTCACACTGGTCAGAATGGCTAAAATTAACAACTCAGGAAACAACAGATGCTGGTGAGGGTGAGGAGAAAGAGGAACCCCCCTACACCATTGGTGGGAATGCAAGCTGGTGCAGCCACTCTGGAAAACAGTATGGAGGTTGCTCAAAAAGTTGAAAATAGAGCTACCCTATGACACAGCAATTGCACTACTAGGTGTTTATCCAAAGGTTACAACAATAGTGATTCAAAGGGGCATATGTACCTCAGTGTTTATAGCAGCAATGTCCACAATAGCCAAAATACATAAAGAGCCCAGATGTCCATCAACAGATAAATGGATAAACAAGATATGGTATATATATATATATATATACACAATGGAATATTACTCAGTCATCAAACAGAATGAAATCTTGCCATTTGCAATGATGTGGATGGATACAGAGTACTATGCTAAGTAAAATAAGTCAGAGCAAGACAAATACCATATTATTTCACTCACGTGGAATTTAAGAAATTCCAGAGTAACATAGGGGATGGGAAGGAAAAATAAAATAAAAAAATCAGAGAGGGATACAAACCATGAGACTCTTAACTATAGGGAACAAACTCGGAGTTGCTGGAAGGGCGGTCAGTGGGGGGATGGGGTAATTAGGTGATGGGCATTAGGGAGGACACATAATGCAATAAGCACTGGATGTTACATGCAAATGATGAATCTAATAATACACTATATGTTAACTAAGTGGAATTTAAATTAAATTTTCTTTAAATACAACAGTATGAACTTATTTGAAATGATCTGTATGTTTCTCCACATAAATTTTTATATCTGTTTCAGAGGTAACCATCCTCCAGAATTTGATGCCACAAAGATATTTACTGATATTTATTTTATTTTTTTTAAGATTTTATTTATTTGACAGAGAGAGAGAGAATCACAAGTAGGCAGAGAGGCAGGCAGGGGGAGGGAGAAGCAGGCTCCCTGCTGAGCAGAGACCCCCCCCCCAATGCCAGGCTCGATCCCAGGACCCTGAGACCATGACCTGAGCCCAAGGCAAAGGCTTAACCCACTGAGCCACCCAGGTACTCCCCCAACATTTATTTTAAAATTTTGAAGAAAAAATATTCCCACTAAGATCTTCAACCCACCTAGAAAATTCCTTTGTTATAACCTGAGACAACTGTGTCATTTTCTTAAAACATGGGTAATCAATTATCTAGGCATGAAATAATTAGATGACCTTCTTTCCATTTATTTATGGTTCTTCTTATGCCATTGTGACATTATATCTATATCAGTCAACATCTGTATCTATTTATACATGTTTATATATAGTACTGATTTTTGTCTCTCATTATTGGATTTTTATGACCATTCTTGCAATAACAACAACATACAATCTTAATTTCTATAGTTTTAAATAGTCTGATAACTAGTAAGTAAAGATCCTGACTTCAGTCATCTCCAGAATTATCTACTCTTGACCCACTTCTCTCCCATGTTAATTAAGAATAGCTATCACCTCTCAAGGAGAAATAAATACATATACTATGCTAAACCATACTGTATTATACTATAGTACTACTATATACTATACATTGTATACATACTATATAGCATTTTATAACTTAGTTTTATATAACATAAATAATATAATACAGTATAAATTCTGTTTGGCAGCTGTTGGTGGACAGGAATATTACAGGATCTGAAGACAAGAGGACACATTCTGTTCCAATAGCATACCTCATTTGCTTTTTTATTGCATTGGTTAGGACCTCTATTCCAATGTTGAAGAAATAATAGAAAGCAATTCTGTTTTACTCTTGACTTTACATGCTTATAGTTTCACCACTGGTACACTTGATATACAGTTTTTCAAGTTATTGAAATTCCTTTCTACTCTTAATTTGCTAATGGTTTTTCTCTTGATGAATGGTAAACTTATAAATTCCTTTTTTTGCATTTACAGAAGTGACCCTTCACCCTCTTCAATCTATTGATATTGAAATCTTGCATTTTGGTATGTATTATCGGGTTAAGATATATTAATTTGGGGGCACATGGGTGGCTCAGTGGGTTAAGCCGCTGCCTTCGACTCAGGACATGATCTCAGGGTCCTGGGATCGAGCCCCACATCGGGCTCTCTGCTCAGCAGGGAGCCTGCTTCCTCCTCTCTCTCTCTGCTTGCCTCTCTGCCTGCTTGTGATCTCTCTCTGTCAAATAAATAAATAAAATCTTTTTAAAAAATATATATTAATTTGTACATAAGGCTAAACTTGATTTGTGAGTATATAACTTAGAATCTGACTGTTTGAGTTCATAAATAAGTTTGATCTACAATCTTACTTGCCTGTACTATAATTTCTCAGTTTTGATACCAAAGTAATAGTTACCTCATAAAAATGAATAGTTTTTTCTGTTTGTAAACCCTGAAAAAATATATACATCTACATTTGTATATAAACTCATAACAAAAATATTACAAATATATTTTTCAAACATGCAGTTTGAAGACAAATATGTTCTGGGGATCTAATGCACAGCAATGTGACTATCATTATAACACAGTATTATATATTGAAAATCGCTGAGACTAGATATTAAATATTTTCATCACAAAAAAGAAATGATAATCATATGAGGTAATGGAGGCATTAACTAATGATACAGTGGTTATCATACTGCAATATATGTCTGTCAAATCCATACATCATACATCTTAAATTTATACAATGTTATATGTCAATTATATCTCAATTAAAATATTACATATATAAAAAAGAAATATCCTTTTCTGGAAAGTTGGATAAAATTTATCCTGAAGACTATCAAAGTCTTTACTGAGTAAGGTTTTGATTACAGATTCAATCTATTTAACTTTTATTGATATACTTGGATTTCTATTTTTTTCTAATTCACTTATATTTACTACAAATTTATCTATTTGTAGCCACTCAACTGTATTGGCATAAAATTGTTCATAGACATCTTCTATGATTTCTTTTAAACTTAACATATTTCAGGTCATATTGCCTTTTTTTTGGCAAAACTATTATTTACTTGTGCTTTTTCTCTTCATTCTTTGATCATTCTTGCTGAGGATTTATACACAATTATTTTTTTCCAATGACTGTCTTTTGGTTTTTTAACTTATTATTTCAAAAATATTTCTATGTCATTTTTTTCCTACTCACATCATTACTTCCCTTACTTCTACTTTTTTATTTACATTGTTCTTTTCTAGATTCTTGACAACAAATACCTTTCTACCCTTTTTAGTAAATGCAATTGAGTTTCTAAATTTTCCTCTTAAGCACCATTTTAACATTACCTTGCAAACACTGACATGCAGTACCTTCCTTTTCATTCAGTTTAAATATTTTTAGTTCCCCTCATGGTGATGATAATTCTGAGAATATTGCTTTAGCAATTTTAGCTATGTCTCTATAATATAGGGTGATGGCTATCATGGAAGCTGAGATACTGAGACTCATTAGGAGAGCTGTCACAGTGCAAATAGAGACAACCTGTGAGATCCTGAAAGAGTAGATTTGTCATCAGGGCTCAAAGGAGAACCTAGAGCCAAGATAGTCGAAGATCTTCAGTGAATCTAGCAAGCTTGCATTTTAGAATGCCATTTTTCCTTTCAGTTTTTCCAGAAGACTGTAGGTTATAAGAACTAATACAGTTTCTGGCTAATAGATAAGACTCTGCAGTATTTTTTAATGAATAGGACTGTAAAATGAGTCCCACAATCACTAAAGAGATAGGCAGATATTTTCCAGATGGAAAGCATAAGGCCATGGAACACTTTTTCCTCTGTTAAAGCTGTGGCTTTCAAACAAAAGAAACCTTTAATCTATCCTGATAATAAGTCTAAAATAACCAAAACACTCTATCTCATTGCTGAAGGCAACTATGTTTGAAATATATTTGCAGGTGCTCAGAAAAGCCTCCTCCAGGCTTCGGTTCCAGTTTCCCCAGGATTATGTTGGAATGAAGTGGGACTAGAAAACATTCTTGGCAGTCCCTTTAAAATTTTCTCATCAGTGCAGGTTTTAAAATGTAGTCAATTTATCCTTGCCATGGTAATAAAACTAACAGCTCTGGCTAATGCATTATTTTAATCAGCACTAATAGAATGTAAGAGTAGAATCTTAAGTTATAATACACAATTAATCTATAAGGATGTAGTAAAAGATCACCCCAGAAACAAGAACATCTTATGAACAGTGTCAACCTTTGAAAAACTGTTAGGACTTTGTATTATAAAGTACTATGATTAACCCTGATTGAAGAGATCTAGAAAAAATTATTTTATGGATAGATATTGTACCAGTATTTATGCATAAACATGAGTATGCTTCCTTAACTAGAATGCCATACAATCATTGAAGTATATTTATAATAGTCTTTTTACTTATATAATTAAATTTAAAAGACTACCTTTCTTTTGACTTATCTTTCTTTTCTCTCAAATTTGGTAATCACACAACTATTTTGAATAAATTACATTTAGAAAAGACCAAAACAAACTTAATTAATTCTATCATCTTTCTTTTTTCTTAAATGAATCTTTTTTTAAGATTTTTATTTATTTATTTGACAGAGAGAGAGACAGTGAGAGAGCAAACACAAGCAGGAGGAGTAGGAGAGGAAGAAACAGGCTCCCCACTGAGCAGGGAGCCCGAAGTGGGGCTCAATTCCAGGACCCTAGGATCATGACCTGAGCCAAAGGCAGCCGCTTAACGACTGAGTCACCCAGGGGCCCCATCATCTTTCTTTTTAAGGTGAAAAAGCAAATACTTGTGTTACTTGGGGGCCATTCTAGGAAATATGTAGATAATTCAGGCACAAAAGGCAGTTTTATTACTTATAAAACTCTATCCTCATGAGCCAAGCACTTCCCAAAAGCTCACCTTTCAATACCATCATCTTTGGGGGTTAGGATTTCAACATATGAATTTTGGAGGACAGACACATTCAAACCATATCAGAATAATAAGGTGTGACTCTTAGATTGGGGATTCTGAGAGGACGTGCACTTTTGAAATAATAAGTAGGTGCAAATAAAAGGGAACTAAACAAAGTGCAAGGATAGATAAAGGGTATTGGGAGTTCAAACAATACAGAAACTGAACTTGTAGGGGGACCAATCCATCAACATGTAATTTTCTTTGCTGCACTGAGCACTCAGGCATAGGAGCAGAGAAGTCCGATTACATGAAATATGAAGTAATTTGTAGGAAGGACAAGGAGATGAGGAGCTTAGGGATAAAGGCAAGAGAGGAACTGAAGTAAACTTGAAAGGTCAAGAATCTGAACACCTAAAAAAACGGAAAAATGAAAATACTTACACAGTGAACCCAATGAGCCTGCCTCTACCAAGCACTTTGGCTACATGTTATTTGGTTCTTACATTAACCCTTCATAACAGAGTTTATTTTCCTAATAGGCAAACTCAGGTTCAAAGAATTAAAATGAGTTTGATCTAGATGATTAACCTAGCAGGAAAGGAGATGGTGATGAAAGAATGGGATATCCAAGTTTAAATTTCAACCAAAACACCTGGGCATATCTGAACATAATTTAGTGTTGTAATCAAATGAAACCTACAGGAATAATCTGACAGATATTAATGATATTCACCATAGGTGTTACACATAAGGTAATTATCCACAGATGATACCCAGTTTTCATTATTTTTACTGATAACTATCGTTAGTGTTAGTTTTATACAGCAAAGTCAAGTGTTCTCTCTTTTTAGTTCTTTTTGGTTTCTTAAAGATTTTATTTATTTGACAGAGAGAGGGGAGTAGCACAAGCAGGGGAGCAGCAGGTGGAGGAAGAATCGGGCTCCCCCTCCCCCCCAAGCAAGGAGCCTGAATGTGGGGCTCGATCCCAGGACCCTGGGATCATAACCTGAGCTGAAGGCAGATGCTTAACTGACTGAGCCACCCAGGCAGCCCTCCTTTTAGTTCTTTAATAGCTATAAAAACCCTCCCTGGAAACAGATATTCCTGATTCTGAGGAGCCTGAAGTCATTATCACATAGTGCTGGAAAATGACTTCTGAGGTGACTTATTTACTTTCCAGAGCTCCCTTTTATTTCTCCCAAGTTCACTCAATACTAGCAGGCACTAAAGAAGAGAAAAGACCTATTAACTGTGTGTAGTGAATAGAAAGAAAAAGAGCACAGAGGAATCAATGGCCCTTCTCCCAATTTCCATTGCTACCTTTAAGGCAGATACTCTTCCACAGGGTAGGTATCTTAGCAAAAGTTGACATCAAAGGACACTCTGAAACAAAGACAAAACCACTTTTAATTGTTCTGTTGCTTTTCCTCAAAAAGAAGCAGCAGAATACTAAGAACACAGGAACTAGAATCAGACTCCCAAGGTTGTAGTCATAGCCTTACTCCTGCTAGCTAAATGACTAGGATAAATTAGTAAATGGGAGCACAGAGAGGAAATATGAAAACAGGAAGTGCAAATGCCCCAGTAACTATATTTGGTATTTAAACAACTTATGATCAAACAAGTTAATGTCCCACAGTGGTCCAACCCCTGAGTAAGACTGCCCCTTCTGTTATTACCTGACTAGCAGAAAAGGGCTAAATCTTCACCAGTCCCTTTCCATTAGGCTATTCTAAAAGCCGAGGATTCATTCATTTCATTAATGTGCAGATTAGTACAAAATTCACTTTTGTTTTTTAAAGATTTATTTATTTTTTAGAGGGAGAAGGGAAGAGAGAGAGAATCTCAAGCAGACTCCCCACTGAGCATGGAGCCTGATGCAGAGCTCGATCCCGGAACCCAAGTTGAAATCGAGTCAGACATTTAACCAACTGAGCCACTCAGGCGCCCCTACGATATTCACTTTCATAAATTTTACATTTTAAGCCAAAACATGTTTATTAGCTGACTACTTAACATTAATATTAGACATATTTCTATATTTCAAAGAGAAAATTATAACCACATCCTGCAAAAGAAAAATCTCAAAATACAAGCTGTCCTCTCAGCCTCCAAGATTAGCTAATCACAAACAGGATGTAATGAACTATCTGTACACTAACACACAAATTAATTGGAAAGCACACGTTTCTGGTCCACTCCAGCCTGGAGGTCCTAAGCCTCTCCCACCTCCAGCTGCATGTCTCAGAGCTCTCCTCTCCCATCTGAGAGGGTTTACGACTATATACCCAAAACAGTCTTTGCTGCTCAAACTTTCTTTTCCAGAGCACCTCTTTTGTGGCTTCAGTAGATCTCACACATCTCTGAGGTTGCTTATTAGAGTACATTTTCTTGGCTTATTTCTTTATGCTTTCCAAAGGTCATTTTTTCTATATTTATCTCAATTCTTGTGGATCAGGCTTTTCTCTACACCTACAGATCCTTGGTTAAACACTCACATTTAAGAATTAAGTCCTACTTAGGAGCACCTGGGTGGCTCAGTCAGTTAAGCATCAGACTCTTGATCTCCGCTCAGGTCTTGATCTCAGGATTATGAGTTCAAGCCCAGCACTGGATTTCATGCTGGGCATGGAGCCTACTTCCAAAAAAAAAAAAAAAGGAAGAAAAGAAAAGGAGTAAGCCCTACTTAGACATTTTTCCAAAGAAGTATTCATTATACAAGTATCCATTAAGCACATGAAAAGATGCTCAACATCATTATCAAAATCAGAAAGAGCTGCCATTCCCATGCCTATGAGGATGGCTATAATAAACAGTAACAAGCATTGATGAGGCCGTGGGAAAACCTGGAAATCCCATACTTAGCAGTGGGAATGCAAAATGGTGCAATCTCTTTAGAGTAAGTCTGACAGCTTCTTAAAATGTTCAACACATAGTTACCATATGACAAAGTAATTCTACTCTTAGGTACATACCTAAAGAAATGAAAACATGGTCATGCAAAAATGTGGGCATGAATGTTCATAACAGCATTATTCATAAAGCCAAAAAGTGGAATTAAATTAGGGCAATGGCAGTGGGAATGGAAAAAAGTGAATAGGACTGGAAAAGTTTTGGGGTGGGGGGCTGAGGGGGATTAACAACCAGACTAATAGGATGTGAGAGGTGAGAAAGAAGTTAACATAACACAGATTTACGATTTAAGCAAACAAATGGATGGTGTTTCCATTTTAAAAAAGAAAACAAAGCAGAACAGATGGATTTTTGCAAAGAAGACCAAGAGTGCAGTACAGGATACACTAATGATTTTAAGATATGCAAGAACAGGGGTGCCTGGGTGGTTCAGTCAGTTAAGTGTCTGCCTTCACTTCAGGTCATGATCCCAGGGTCCTGGGATGAGCCCCACATCTGGCTCCTTGCTCAGCAGGGAGCCCACTTCTACCTCTCCCTCTGCTGCTACCCCTGCTTTTGCTCTCTCTCATTCTCTCTCTCTCTGACAAATAAACAAAATCTTTTTAAAAGAATAGGCATCAATATGCTTATTCCTCTATTCAGTTACCTAAAGTATTTTTTACTAACAAACATTAATGAGCTTTTTCTCTTCTACTTTCTAACCCCCTTAAGAATTTTGTTATATATTCTACATAAACTATTTTCTATTTTAATTAAATTAACAGAATTAGAATATAAGTTTTATGTATAATATTGCATTGAATAAAGATTAAATTTTAATATTGCAAAAAAAGTTAATACTGCATTTTCCTCTATAGCAACATAAAAATACATTTTATATAATTGCCTGTGGAAGAAGAAAATGGATAGAAGTAAAATTTAAATAGTTTCAGTTTTTTCCATCCCATAACCAAGTTTCACTTGTGTAGTTATAGGGTAAAACTGAAATTACATAGCCATTCAATTACTGTGAAAAAATTGAATCTTTTTAAGTTTCCTATGTAGAGCTTTTGAGCTAGTGGAAAAAATCTTTTCTTCTTTACTTGTACAGAATTGAAATTCCCTTCACATTCATCTAGATTTAAATGTCATTTCTCTTTCGATCATACAAGCATGGGCAATGACTGTTCTCATTTCTTTTTTGCATCATGTAGCACATGTTTTACCTTTATAATGGTAATAAAAATACTCAAATTCATGATTTTATATATTCTAAGAGAAAAAAAATCTTCTCAGAACTGAATATTGCATGCATCACTTTATTATATTTTAATTCCTGTTTAACTGTGTCACATAATACTTTTCTTAATTTCATGTAAGATCTTGAAAGTATAACTATAATTCTCCTTGTAAAAAAATTTAATACTTGTTATTATTGTAATGTGTTCATAAATTTTTTCAAATAATTTGTTTCTAAAAATAAGGTAAAAATACAAATTGGGATAGAATGCAATGATTTTTGAAGAATGCTGGATAATCATAACTTTGTTCCCCATCCTTTGAACAAAAATAAAGATGGGGCGCCTGATTGGTTCAGTCGGAGGGGCATGAGATTCTTGGTCTCGAGGTCCAGAGTTTGAGCCCCACGATGGGTGTGGAGATTACTTTAAAAAAATAAACTTTAAAAAAAATTTTAAAATAGACTTACCTTTTTATAACATGTGTTCACTTCTTACTTTGTACTAGAAGCTATCACACATATTATTTGATAGAACAAATTTTATTATCCTAAACAATGCAGATGAGGAAGGTGAAAAACAGACTTTAAGTAACTTAACCAGAGACCACAGTGGTACCTGGCAAAGGCAAGACTCACACCACACTTATCTGCCTCCAAAATGTAGCTTCTTTTCACAGAGAAAAAAAAAAAAAAATGCTAATTATTTTTTAATATCTGGGGGAAATGCAAGAGGAAAATTTATAAATTAACTTTAAAAACATTTTATTGATATTTTATTAAAGAAGAAAACACTGAGTGTGTGTTAATATGAAAAATAAACAATATTCTTCATAGCTTCTTGTCCTCTCAGCTTTCTGGAAGCAAAATTTGGAACCAGTAACTCATAAAACCAATGGCATGACCAAGAAACAGTTGTTTTGTCTAAAGTGTTCAAAGCTATTATGAAAATTTTTTTAACTGAATTAATATTCCAGTAAAATAGATAAAGTGAAAGGGGCCAGAAATCCAAGTCTAAACATAAACTTCATAGATCAATGCCCTGAATATCAACAATTTATACAACTAACCATTACATTATTGTTTTTTAAAAAATCCAACTAAATGGTGGCAAATGAAATTGCATCCAACCAAAGAACATCTCTCATTAAAAGAAAATGCTGAGATCTGGATGGTAGTCGGGCTAGAGAAGTAGAAACGGTTACCATGGAGGCAAATTGGACCTGCTAGAAAAGACCACAATGTATCAAACTTAACACCTCAACTTGCTTCTCAGTAATTACTTCATACTAACATCCCATTGCTTTAAAGGCATTCTGTGCTGGTTTGTTAAAAGAGTAGTCTGACATATCATTAGGCTTCAGGTTTTCACAGCTCTTAGACAGAAAAACTTCTGTATAAGTTTTTAGTGTGATTTTTCTTGTTAATCATCCTTATGTTTTTGCATTGACCTTGGCAGTCATAACTACAGACTGCTGATTTTTAAAATATAACATTTCTGACATTTTATCAAAATTAATGAAGAATATCCTAGTTTCTAACCCAGTATGAGAAAAAGAAAAATATTCTGGGTCCAAAATTAAAAGTAAACATAACCATTTTTAGGAAAGAAATATTTACTCTTTCACACCAATAACATTTTTTAAAATCTACTAAATGAAATATGCAATGATTAGAAACAAAAAAAAATTGCTTTTATTCCTCACTGAGTGGTTCACAAAAGGAACAAGGGATTCATTCTAGAATCTTCTATGTGTATATTTTAAATGAGATCACAAAATGAAGAAACGTTTCACAGGCCTAATGTGTTAGGGTATGCATTATAGCCACAGTACATCTATAATCATTTATATATTTTCCCAATTTTTTTAGCTACATGTGCACAACTTTTGCAGTATTTATTTGACTTCTCTACTCCTTAGGCAATCACTAGCAATACCCAAAAGATGTCCAATACATCACAAATATGAAAATGGTGAAGTGCATCTAGATTTCAAAATTACAGGTAAAACTGGTTTTAACTCCTACAAGTCCATCATGTTAAATAAACCTACCCATTCTCACATGTTGGTTTATTTTGAAATGTATTCTTCATGTAACTTAACTGCCCTAATTTATTGAACATATCATTATATGGTACCACTTCTTTTTATTTGGTCATTCTGAGTACAAGCAGTTGTAGCTATAAAAATAAAATAATATATGCAGAAGTAACAACTTTTTACCTTAAGTATTTACATATATTTCCTCAAATGTTCAGTTCTCATCAGAAATACAAAATTAATTTTCTTGTTTTATCACTATTCCAGTCATGTGATATCAATAATTAACTTTTCATAAGATTGCATATTGGCAATATTTTAGAAATGGAGGCATTGGTAGTGACAGCAGTCAATATAATGCACTGTGATTTGCCAACCTCTTTATCATCTCTTGCCTGCAAGAAGTACAATGAGGCACCCAATAGATAAGACCAAATGAATCTCAATTTGCCCCTTCTCTCTCATTTTCTCACCATAATTAGTTCCCAAACTCCCTTTCCTAACCAGGTCTGAATCTGTCCCTTCTTCAGTATCCACACCAACATTGCTTTAATTTGGTTTACAGGATTCTTCACTCAACTGGTCTCCTGCCCTGCTGGCTCTGTCATTCCCCTCTCCCTATTCTCCCCTCTCTGGTCTAGGTAATCTTTCTACAATTCAAAACTATTCAATATTTGTCCCCTTAAAATATCCACCAATGGGTCTCAGTTGGTTTTCAGGAGGAATTCTAAACTTTTTGGCAATTTTTTCCTGGCGTCCATGTTGTGGTGCTTGTTTGCATATCCCATTTCACATCCTATCATCTCATAAAACCCAATGATAAAGCACCACTTGAAGCTTTATAGGAACAATGTTCTCTGATGCCCTCATGTGCCTGGAAGACTCAGTCCCGACTCACATTCCCTCCTAGGACTTCTCATCTCCATTCCCCTCCAGGCTCAGTCAGTAAGGAGTGTCTTCTCCACACTCTGTACCTGCCGTATTTGTACTACCACCACACTGTCTATGTGCTTGTCTTCTCCTCCAGAATCTGCTTTTTGACTCCTAAAGGGAGCTTCTAAAGAATGAAATGATTTCTTGTTTTTACTCAACATGTTAAATTTATAGCCATGTGGATACTATTTCCATACAACCTGGATTTTTTATTTTATCACACAGCGTATCTATACAACATGATTTTATCATACAGTTTATCTCACTGTTGCCATAAGTATAGAATAATAGTCCAGGCATTCTACCACCTCATTTTTAGTATAGAAAATATGATGACACACATAGACTTAACTGTGTAGGGGTCTGAGAAAGAAAATTAAATCATATGCTGTGGTACTTTATAGTTAATAAAAACAACTTTCTCAGGCCTTAAAAGAAAGGGACATTTGGGTATTTCTTGCCGTTAGAAGTCTTCGAGCTATAAGCCAGAACTTGGGCAGTCTTCTCCCTCAATTTATACTAAAAATATTCAATTTTCTTTTTACTATAATTGCCAATTAAGATTATCTGGAAAAAAGACATTAACTTCCTTCCTTTTGCACTCCCAATTAGTTTAAAGGAACTCAATTCTCAATTGCATTTTCCTCCTTTTCAGCGATAACAAAGAAACACTAGGCTACAATGGTGGTGACAGAGCCCTCAATCAAAATGACTGCAATTGCTCTAAATCTGAAAGAAATGCTAAGGTCTTAATTTATATGTGTCTCTTTATTAACTCTCACCTTCCAATACGTCACACCAATATTAAATATGTAACTTACATAACCTCTGTGAGCATTTTACAACATGGATTATATCATGTAATATAAACATACCTACATACACATGCACATTCATCCTCAACCCTCTGCCCTAATCTTTCTTATGAGTTTAAAGATACAAGAAGACAATGAGTAGGGCGCCTGGGTGGCTCAGTGGGTTAAGCCGCTGCCTTCGGCTCAGGTCATGATCTCAGAGTCCTGGGATCGAGTCCCGCATCGGGCTCTCTGCTCAGCAGGGAGCCTGCTTCCCTCTCTCTCTCTCTCTGCCTGCCTCTCCATCTACTTGTGATTTCTCTCTGTCAAATAAATAAATAAAATCTTTAAAAAAAAAATAAAAAAAAAAAAAAAAAGAAGACAATGAGTATAATATGGAAGTTTCCCAAATCATATGTCTCCAGCAGGTAATATGTGGGCCACAGTACAGATCTCCTCAGCTTTGAGCACAAGCTAAGCAGGAGGCAGGCTGACTAGAACCTCCAGAAATTGGTTGCCTCTAACCATAAACAGCCTCTTCCTTTTATCTCGTATGCGACATTATCTTTCTTGGGAGGTGTCATAACATGAAAACGTTTGGAATATACCACAATGAGAGTTAATATGTCTAACAACAAATCTCCAGTGTAAACATCAAATCCTCACCTAAACTTGCTCTTGGTCTTGTATTCTCTACCTCCCTGGCTTGTTACCACACCCACTCAGTCACCTACATTGGAAAAGTCAGCCATACATTACCCTTTCCTCTTTCTCATGATCTCCCTAATCACTATTAAATTTAACTTCTCAATATTTCCTCGATACCATGGTCTGATTCATCACCATCTCTTAAATGAATATGGCCTCCTGAATGGTCTCCTGGTCTTCAGTTTTGTCAGCTTCAAAATTATCCTCCACAGAGCCACCTTTTCAAAATTAAATGTGATGACAGCACTCTGTAGTCTCAACTGAAACAATGGTTTCCCGTCTTCAATAGAATAAAGTCCATATGTCTCAAAACTGGGTTACAATGCACACTGCGATACGGCAATACCCGTTTCTTGAGCTCCATATTTAGCTACATCCAGCTAAAATTCCAGAAGTACCACACTGTTTATATTGTACTAGATACAACCACCTCTTTTTTGACTCCTTATGCAGCGATGTGGTAAAAATAGGCTTGGGGAAGGAGGCATGTAGGTAGAACCTGATTTGTAACATTTGTGGACTTCTACATGGCAAGTACTCCCAGTTACAGCCTATTCCAAGCTACTAACATGGAGTCACTGAACATGGCGTTAGGAAAACAAACACAGTAACACATAATTACACAGCGGTCTGCCACATGGACCAACAGACATAAATAAACTTAACAAAGCATAGATACTAGTAAATGTGGTGAAATAATTAGAAAGTGATGAGTTTTCTGTTTATTACTGTTGCTTTTAATGTAACTTATTTAACTGCAAATTCATATAAATCTAATTTTAATAATGTCCATGTTTAACAAGCAGCACACAAGCCATATGAGCAAGTTCCAGCATACCACTGCTTTTTATGGCTTTGTTCAAGGTGTTCCTGCACCTGGAATGCCATTTTATTCCATTATCCAGACTCCTTCCTGCCCAGCTGAGGGTTACTCATCTTCTAAGGCAGGTTATTTCAAAGTGTAATCGCGAACCACCTGAACCGAATCCCCCGCAGTGTTTGCTAAAATGCTGGTTCTGGGGTCCACCTGCTGAATCTGAAATTCCCTGGAAGCCTAGGAATCTGTAGTTCAACAAGCGAGCTCACCAGGAAAGTCTGGAGCACTCTCCAGACTCTGGAGCTTGAGAACCCCTTCTTTAAACTACTTTGCGGCTAAGGTGACCTATCACCCAGGAAACCTTTCCTGTGTGACTCACGCCCAGGACGGCAGGATGGGGAAAGGATAAGCAAAGTCGCAGCTGCCTGAAACAGCAGGGCACAGAGAACTGCAGGACGTTCAGCAGGCCTGCGGGTGATGCTGAGAAGAGTAAACTGAGCAGCGCAGGTGGAAAGAGGTGGCTAAGGGCTATCCCCATGGAAGGCCTTTCATTCCTCATTAGGGACTTTGGACTTCATTGTAACCACAGTGAAAAATGACTAGAGAGTCTAAAGCCAAAGAGTGACAGCCAATATTTTTTTTTAAAAAACTACCCAATCTTCCTCATCCTTGTGTAAACTTTAAGAACTCATTGAACAGAATAAAACCATTTTAAATAAAACTATATGGCCTTTTTTCTCAGAATAATTACTAGTTTGCATGTTTTATGCTTATGGAACATGATCTCCTGTATTAAAAGCCAAAAGAAAAAAAAAACCACAAATTCTAAGTCTTTTATTCCTAGATAATAATCTTCCTTTGAGCAATGATTCCAGTCCTGGTGGATCTTCTCCACGGGCTTCCTTTATCCTATCAGTACTGCCAACCCCATTGTTACTCCGAACTCTGCTCACTCCTTAAAGTTTTTACAGCTTTGACCTATCAATAACCTCAAAATAAACAACAACAACAAAAAACCCTCAAAGGACATTCTTATCCTTCCATCCAACCATTTAAATTTTCAAAAAAGGCTTTATAAAAATGCTAAGTGAAAAACAAAAAGGAGGCAATGAATCACCAGAAGCATAAGAAAATCTCAGCTTACAAAATGATAAGTTCTATAACTCTCTTAAATGTGGAAATAATGGATATAAATTTACTCCAAAATTCAAAAACTAAATAACTTCACAAGAATTATTATATACACACTTAACAAGTAGAGAATTACAAAGTCAAATTATGATGTGCTTTGTGGCAGCCAGCTAACTTCACTTACGAGGTAATTTACTTGTTGAAGCACTCCTGTTTAGCAGCACCTTAAATTCAAATCTATGCCTCAGCAACACTGCAAATGATCACCTCAGGGGGATATATCTGTAAAAGTTGCAAACAGAGGAACCTTTTTTCTTAAGGAACACATATTTCTTTCCAATACATTATATAAATGCAAATATTATTTTGATCCTGACTCCCTGAACATTCTAAGATCCTGGGAAATATTAGCACCTGGAAACATCTAGTCCCTTTATTCACTAAATCTTTCTCTGATCCCTGAATAGTGAGTTATATATAGTAGACCTTTAATACATAATCTGTGAATGAATGAAAGTCCTTGTCCATTCAAATTTTCCCATTTCATAAATAAATGTGAAGCTGTAAGAATCCTGCTGTGTAATTTGGGTACAACTAGAATAAATAAGAGTCCTGTGGCAAATAAAAATTCTCTTGATGAATTACTTTTGCAAATCACTATAAAAATTTAGATATACATCTAATTCCTTTTATTGCATTTTAAAGAAACAGACTTTATGAGTTTAAAAATAATTTCTGATAAAATGTAAAGGTGGTCTCAATAATTCACAAAGAATACCTTTAGTCAAGAAAACACTATATTTGGGAGTTTTACCTCCTGTATCTGTTAAAATATGGCTAAATATATTACCTTTATTTCCATAAGGTTAAGGTTGGAGAAAATAGTTTCAAAGAATATCACAGATTATAAGGGTGGACATAAATCTAAAATATTTAAATTTAAAAGCTTCCCTTAAGCTCTTCTTTGTGGTTTACCTCTTAACTAGGGTGAATGGAACCTGAAACCACCCCTCAGGTGATGGTGACTTTCCTGCTGAGACCTCCTGTTGGTCCAGCCCTCCCAAACCCCTGAACTTAACCCCAGACAGCCAGCAGTCAGGGGGCAGAGATGGACAGTGAAGTGACCTCTGAAATGACCTACCATTACCTTCACCTCATTATAATACTAAAATTTCCACGCAGGGAGGAACCCCAGCCTCATTTACATAACATACAATGTATGCACAGGCTTGTCTCCCTAAGGTAGATGGGTAACTTCATACCCACTTCTACTTCCAATGACAAGGCCTCACTATCTAAATATCCATCCTAACCCTAAACAAAAGGTGCCCACTGACCCTCTCTCAAGGAGTTAGGGCTTTGGAAGCCATTCCCTGTGATCTGCTTATTTGCTGCAAATAAAGATTTTTTTTATGCCACTCACTCCGCAGTTTCTCTTGACTCTCCAAGGAACAGACTCACATTGGTTTGGTTACACTTCTCAAGACTTCCCTTACCCTTAGCATTTACTTTAAAAGACCTAAAATGATAAATGTTTTCTCTGTCTCTTTGAGATAGAGATATATGCAAATATTTTTAAAAGTGAAATGAGCCTCAAAAAATAAAAAAGCTAAATGAGATTCTTGACAGTTTTGCACCCCGGGAAGGTCTCTGTTGGGTGCCTAAGCTGTCCCTTTAAAATGTGAACATTTGGAAGGATAAAGCCCTATCTCTCTGTCTCTGTAGGAGTTTAGACTAGGTGCCTGCCTCCACGTTGTAACTTCCTGGTTGTCAAGAAGATAAATTCAGTTTTATTCTTGCTTGGATAAAGACAATTAACATGTGTGTAATGGATTGTGTCTGCAGGGCTATATAAAAAGTAGTAGCTCTTTTTGTCTTTGCAATCTCTTTAGCATATTGCCTGTGATGCACACCACAGTTGGGTTTAATGACTATACAATAATAAAACTGTTTCATTCTTTTCTATCTACATTTTGTGGAAAAGATTCATGGGGTTGTCAGGAGATTTTATTTTTAATTATATTTTCCCAATAAGATTCAGATATACTAATATTTTTAAAAATCCATTTCTGTTATAAACTTGGAGTTGAGAGAAAGAAAGAGCCATGTTAAAACAAGAAAAATGAGCAAAACAATCAGACTAAGTCACTGAAATGTCTCTTGTCTATTAAATGTGGAGTAAATGTGATATACTTGTCCTGGCAAGAACAATAATTTTAGAAGTAATGTGCTATATACTGGATGTAGGGAAGCAGAGTTTGAAAAACTCAGAGAATTCAGAGCTTTTGGTATTAGCTAAATCCATCTGTGTAGGTTAATAAAAGGAAATTCAATAGTTCTCACATCAAAGCAACCGATTTATCTCAATGACAACTACAAAGGAATTAAACTACATGCTAATAAAAATATTTAATTGATGAAAACTGAAGCAAAACTTCTCAAAAAAAAAAGAAAAGCACTAAGGCAAAGGAAAAACCCTCAGTGATTACTATATCAAAACTTCACTATAGAAATAGTCTAAAAATTTTTCATTACTAATGAAGTTCCCATAAAGTTATCCACCATTACCAGTATTATCAGTAATTACCATTTGGTTACATTTTGTATCCTCTAGTCCAGCACACGAAGAGAAGTTACCGAAGATCAAAACCCATGCGTAATGCTTCTTCGATACTGAAATGTCTGTGAAATTAGGAACTTCATATTTATAAGCAAAGGGTTCTCATCAAAGAAACCAGAGTCTCGATCCCCTCAGTCTAAGCCAAGTCGTCCTCCTGACTCTAGGCCCTGGCCTCTCTTTTCTTAGAGCATTTTCTTTAGCAAACTTGTAGTTGTAAATTATTTCTTTGCCTTTGTGAGATGTGAATCTTTCTAAAGGCCTCTTGACAGTTTTATAGCCCAAGAATACCTTTCTCGAAGATCTGGGAACCAACCTTTTTGAAATGTGGTCATCAGTCTCTAGGAGGGTAGGAGCCTCACTTCGTTGGCCAGTACCAATCATAAACACAGATGGCCTAATCACGGAGAAAAAAAAATATTCGCAAACTCAGGAAATAACTGAATGTGCTCAGCACACCCCATTGATCAACCTCCCCAACTAACAGCCTCAAGCAGTTTTCCACTGGCCTATCTCAGTGCTTAAAACTCCTCCTGCCCTTTGGTTCTGCTACCATTTGCCACCGGCAACAGACTTGAATAATATCTTTGCCTGTTCAACTTGGTCCAGTGCAATTTCTGCTTTGATAAAAGCTATCCTAAGAATTCTTAAAATCTCTACCAAAAAAAAAAGGTTTGAAGAGGATAAGAACTATTTAATGATTTATTTTATGTTTCAGAAAGGATGTGCTTGACTGTAGAGAGCACAGATGCATCTTCTGGATCATAATATTTATATGTATATGTATATTTATATATAAATAAAATATACTTAAATATATTGAAAGGGAGCAAAATATGCCATCCCAAAATATGCTTCTTTGGTGTAAGGATTATTTTGAGCTGAAAGAAATTGAGGAAGAACAGATGAAGAAAAAGCTCTAAAAACAGAGCATAAATTTCCCTTCTTCTATAGGAAATTTACATTATAAAGGAAATTTTCATTTGTAAAAGCATCTCTCCTGCACCAGGAAGGACGACTCATAATTTAATTTAAACTTTCAATTTAAATCTCAATTTAAGAGCATCATTTTTATCTTGTTAAAATCCTTTAGTTAATTATATGTTTAATAATTTTTAGTGAGACAAAGCACAAGAATATAAAGGGAACATATTTAGCCTGAGGGGAATTTTGAGTTAGCTCTGCCTGAGCTCTTGCCACAGAGACCAAGTATGAGTATATTGAACAGACTATGCTGCTAATGTAGGAGTTTTATTTATACCTTAATGTTCTTCCAGGAGAAGACACAAACCAACAATATGATTTTCAAATCATCATTTAAACCATGTAATGAAGAGTTAAGATATCATGTTTCATATTTGCTAGAGTTTTTTGACCTGTAAACTTTTGTCTGTTTACCTATTTGCCTGTTCTTGCGTTAGGCACTGAGCAATAGGTTGTTGGGTTTGATGAGAAAAACTGAGAATTATTAGAGTGGATTATTTGACATTGTATTTACTATTTTAATATGTAAACAAAAGAATGAGCAAAAACTGCAAAAGAGATCTTTTATTAAAACATCCTAACTGTTCCTCTGAAAAGGATCTAAGGAAAAGAAAGAAAGCTTGCCAAGATGCTTCAATTTCTCTTTCTCGTTCTTTCTTTGACACTTGGGGCACTACATCATTTTTCCTTTGTGAATAAAATACTCTAAATCCTTTGTTCCCATAGATTAATTCAGGGAAGTGAAAGTCCTCTCCTTTCTTCTTTCACAGTTTAGTCAAAGCCAAAAGGCTTTCATTCCAGAATTTGATTAGAGTTTAAGCTTCTTCTAAAAAAAAAAAAAACCTCTTGTAAGCAACTCTTACCTGTTATTTCCTAATAGCCCAACTTCTGAATTCCTAGAGTAGATGGAAGGTTGATATCAAAGCACAAATGACACACAAGATTCATATTCACTTATAGTTTATCAGTAAAGATAAAACAGAATGAAATTCAAGAACCAAATGAACATTACTGTGAGGTCTTTCACACGTCACATACAATTATCTGATGCAACAACAGACTTTGTTTCATTGATGGATCACACAAATTGGCAAAAAGGTAAGAAAAAGAGAAAAGCATCATGGTTTCAGGTTTCTCTGGGTCTTGAAAGAATTTTTCTCAATCACTTAGGGCTCCCCAAATTAAAATGTGATTAGAGGCTGCCGTTAGAAAGACTATGTACTTTGAAAATATTTCCGTTTTTGTAATGATGGTTACTACAGGCCCCAATTCTCCCACCTGAGCACTGACACATGTAACTTCAGCTTCCAGTATGTCTGAGAGTCTCTCATCTCCCCTTTACTCCTATATTTCTTTTTTTTTTTTTTAAAGATTTTATTTATTTATTTTCTCAGAGAGAGAGAGCGAGCGAGAGTGAGCACAGGCAGACAGAGTGGAAGGCAGAGTCACAGGGAAAAGCAGGCCCCCTGCTGAGCAGAGAGCCCGATGTGGGACTCGATCCCAGGATGCTGGGATCATGACCTGAGCCGAAGGCAGCTGCTTAACCAACTGAGCCACCCAGGAGTCCCTACTCCTATATTTCTTCACCTCAATTCTAAATTATGTGCACTGAGTCAAGACACACAGCTTTGCTCTTTTTCTGACAAAGATACTTCTTAATAATACGCAATTACCTAAAAAACATTCACAAAATCTCCTTCCTCTCACTCCCCATTGCCTCCTCCTCTTTTTGTGTGTCAGGATTTTTAAACTGGATTTCTGTCACCCTGACTGTTGTCACTACTGCCTACTCAGGAATTCCTTCTGCCTCCAGCTCCTGCTACCCAACAGAAGGGTCCTTCCCCGTTCTTACACTCTAACACCACACTGGCCCCTGCATTGTTGGATTAGGCTGTTCTTAAAAATGCCTTCTAAGATCTACCTTAAAGTCTTCGCCTCCCTTCCCATTTTCTAAATTCTTTTTTCAGTGTTTGCTTTTCCTTGACCGGGGGTATCCTGTCTATTTTGATGGTTCCCCAAATATCCCATGCAACCATAATGCAAGACCTAGATCTCCCTTCCTCAAATTTGGCCACACTGCCTTCACTTTACATAAGTTCAGCTGGCTTTATAAATGATCAAAATGTCCCCAAGTTTGGCCTTGCTCATTCTATTTCTACTTCATACAATTTCTGTCCACCTCTACTTGTATTGTCCATAGTTTCTTTCTTAAAGACAAGTTTTTGTTTTTGTTTCTTTAAGAGTTTATTTATTTGTCAGAGAGAGAGAGAGAGAAAGAGAGCACACAAGAAGGGGCAGCAGAAGGCAGAGGCAGAAGCAGGCTCCCTGCTGAGCAGGGCCCCCCCCCAACCCCGCCAACCAGGTGGGACTGAATCCCTGACCTGAGCTGAAGGCAGATCCTTAACCAACTGACTGAACCACCTATCCAGGTGTTCCGAGACAAGGGTTATTGTTTTGTTTTGTTTTTTAATTTCAACTTGACTTTTCAGTTTTCATTTTGGCCTTCCACGCTGTAAGAATTTCCTTTGAACACACTATTTTCTTAAGACTTCCATATAACCAATGTTTCTCAATATGTCTGAGCAAATACGGCTTTCAGATCCAGAATGGTCCAAGCAGATTTTAAAATATTCCTTCGTGAAAATAAAAGGGGGTGGTGACCTGGGTGGCTCAGTCAGCTATGCATCCAACTCTTGATTTCAGCTCAGGTCATGAGCTCAGGGTTGTGAGATCCAACCACACATCATATTCCATGTTGGGCATGAAGCTTGCTTAAGATTCTCTCTTCTTCTCCCTCTGCCCCTCCCCATTCCTCTCTTAAAAAGGGGGGGGGGAGCACCTGGGTGGCTCAGTGGGTTAAAGCCTCTCCCTTCGGCTCAGGTCATGATCCCGGGATCCGGGAATCGAGCCCCGCATCGGGCTCTCTGCTCAGCAGGGAGCCTGCTTCCTTTCCTCTCTCTCTGCCTCTCTGCCTCCCTGTGATTTCTGTCTGTCAAAATAAATAAAATCTTTAAAAAAAAAAAAAAAGGAAATATATATATATTCCTTCCTGAATCAGTATGTTTTTCTATATCTTGGGCTGTTCGTTTCTTTTTTAATTGCCACACAACAAAGGATCTCTTCATATTTTATTGAAGGATTTTACCCTCCAATACACATGGCTAGAGATAACTATGCCCATGATGAAGATTTATTTAAGGTCCATTAGAGGTCTAAAGATCCCCAAACAAAAAATACAAGATCAGGGAAACCCATAGATATCCAGCAATCAAGCCTGGCAAGCAATCACGAATTGATATCTTTTTATGTGTACAGATGTATCCATGCATTTTATTATATCCCCTAACTCTAGTCTCTCTCAAACATTCAGTACCAAAAGGCAGAACCAGTAAGTCCCAGATTGCAGAGGAGACCAGGAGACAATTAATACAGGTGGTCCTGCCAGTGCTCCCTGTCCCGGACCCTAAAGCCAGTGAAGAACATCAGGAGGCCTAGGAAATAAGGTCTTGGTGCCAGTCTCGAACCTTGAGAAACAGAGACAAAGGGCAAAAACCTGAAGCCAGTATTCTGGAATGGCATAAACTAATAATCATAATAATAGTAATAAAAAGAATAAGGTAAAGCAAGGAGGTGAAGAGGAAGAAAAACTCCCTGTGCCACAAAAATGCTTTTTGCTACTAGAGATGAATGGAGAAGTAACAAAGAACAGGGCCTCTCTAGACTTCTCTCAAGGCCTAGAAATTCAAACAGTGAATTAAAATTAGTCATTCCAAACACTTACCATATCATAAACTTTAGAGTCTCAAATTAAAATATGTGAATCTATGCTATATTTTCCCAGCTAATAAATTTATTGTGGATCTGATTAAAGTTGTTCAATATTTTAGTACTTCATGAATTATTAAAACTAAATATACTTGTACATGATTGCCTAAAACTAAATCATTACAAAGTCTATGCCCTAAAAAGAATCCTATGCCTGCAAGAGATAGATTAAAAGTGATTAATGACTCTCTTAGTTGAGTATTATCATTTACCATAATTGAATTACTTTGAGAATTTGGCTCAGTAACGTACTATTATTAAATATATACAGAACAGTACAAATAAAACGTGTCATGAAAACAATGTCTTTCACCTCCAAAAAACTCACAGTTTAATTACTTAACCAATCCAATTTATTATCAACAATGTAGAACAGTCTCTCAATATAGGATTCAAATATATGCCATATGCACTATATGTGGAATACTTCCAAAGCATTTCCTCAATCCATTGTATATCATGACATACCAAATGTCTCTCACTGCTATAATTTGAATTTCAAAGGCTATTTATACCTGTTACAATTTTTCTCAAAATGACCTACTTTGATGATTTTTCAAATTACTATATCCTTATCATTGTTTATTTGAGACAGGAAGGCAAAGAAATTAGAGCCCTCATTTCAATTTTTCATAACCTTTTTGATCAACTAAAGAAAATGATTTATCCTATAAATTATAGAGCATATAATAATATAATTGGATTGAATTATCTTAAGATAAAACTGTTTATTAAGCCAGCTTTTGATTTACAAGGTTGATATACTGAATCGCACTAATTAAACATTATTCAGATAGGTTTTTTTCTCCCAAACCTCACATATTTTTAATCTGTCTTTGTGTTTTACTTCCAGCATTCAGTTTTTTAAAAAACTTTATGATTTTACATATAGTAAAATTCACCCATTTCAAGTTTACAATTCAGTGATCTTAGTAATTTCACGAAGTGGTGCAACCATCATCAAAAATTAGTTTTGGTAGATTTCATCCAACCAATAAGATCTCTCATGTCCATGAAGTTAATCTCTTTTCCCACTCCAAGTCCAAAGAAACCACTAATTTACTTTCTATCTTATGAACTTGTCTTTCCTAAGCATTTAAGATAATATGAACTGGATTTTAAGTATTAGACAATCTATTGGGTGAAGAAAGTTAAAGCAACTGGATTGTGATTCATTTCCCTCCTCTTTTGGTAGGAGAGCAGTGATTCTTCTGGGGAAAGAAAGAAGGCATATGTCCTGGTCTAATGATCTTATAAAATGCTGACAATTAGATCGCCTACAAAATAGAATAATTATATGTGATGTAAGATTAGTCCTTATCTATGAAATACTCTGAGGAGAATGTACATGAGTTGGGATTATTTATTAATATATTAATACTAATACATTAATATATTAATATGTAATATTTATTATTAATCAAACGATCTATAGAGTTACAGAGGAAAATTTCACATCAACAAGGTAACCATCTGATTATAAAATGGATATATTTTATAACCTAAAGGTTACATTCTACCCAGAAAGCCTTCAGCCAAAGACCATAGCAGAGGTACTAGGTTCCAGCCATTTCTTCCCAATTCAAGGTCCTAACGGGCAAGCATTAGCTTCAAAGTTCTCCATTGAGTTTCCTAGGATTGATATTACTGGCTAAGGCATTTCCCCCACCATCTTCTGCTTTCTTCCCTCATTCCTTTCATAGACTTACACCATAGCTTGAAAGCTCTTCTTGCCTATTTAATACATCACTCCCTTTTATCTTCCACAGGTGTTAACCTCTCAATAAAGCTTGTTCTGACTGAATTATGACCTCTGTCTCCTCAAAATTCAGAAGTTGAAGACCTAATCCTAAATGTGACTGTCTTTGGAAATAAGAAGGACCTTTAAGGAAGTAATTATAGTTAAATAAGTTCATAAAGATGGGACCCTAATCCAAAAGGGCTGAAGTCCTTATAAGAAAAGGAAGAGACACCAGGGCTGTGTGTGTATGGAGAAAAGGCCATGTGAAGACACAGTGCAAAGACAGCCATCTGCAAATGAAGGAGAGGCCTCAGGAGAAAACAAGCATGCTGGCACCTTGATCTTGGACTTCTGACTTCAAGAACTGAAGAAACTAAATTTCTGCTGTTTAAGCACCTAACCTATGGTATTTAGTTACGGCAACCCTAAGTAAAACAAACCCTTTGCAATCCTCACTGTCTCAGCACTGCTTCCCAGAGAACCTAAAAGTTACATTCCCTAATGTCTCATTGAGGACTGACTTCCTAGTTCATGAGATAAGGCTGAAAGAGATTCCTTTGCATCACAATGAATAAGCCTTCGCAGAAACACACACAGTGTCAAAGTATGGCTACAATACAAGCTACCCTAATGCTGCTTCCCATCCTCGTGAAATCCAATGGGAAAGAAATCCAAAGAGAAAAGATAATGTCCACACAGAGACTTATATAAGAATTTTCATTATAACTTCATTGATAATAGCCAAAGACTGGTAACAGCCAGAGTGTTCATAAAAGGGAGAATTAATAAGCAAACTGAGATGCATCCATAGAATGGACACTACTCAGAAATAAAAAGGAACAAATTACTGAAATCCACTACAATACAGATGAATTTCAAAAATACTATGCTAAGTGGAAGAGTCTTATCCAAAAGATAATATACAATTCCACTTACATGAAGATCTAGAAAAGGCAAAGGTAATTCATAATAAATGTGATCATAATCATAATGACTGCCTCTTGGACAGGAAGGAAGACAGAGATGGTGACCCGCATTGCATAGCTCTGGACAAAAGGAGAAGAAGGAGAAGAAGGAGAAGAAGGAGAAGGAGGAGAAGAAGGAGAAGAAGGAGGAGGAAGAGAAGG
>NC_081559.1:80272337-80304242 GCF_022355385.1 Mustela nigripes
AGAAGAAGAAGAAGAAGAAGAAGAAGAAGAAGAAGAAGAAGAAGAAGAAGAAGAAGCAGAAGCAGCAGAAGCCCTTAGGGAGTGTTTACTTTCCTCTGTAAAGCCAGAGATCTTAAGGAACTTGCATTTTTTAATCAACCAAAAAATATTCAATTATTTCATGCATCCAGTATTGTCTCAGTCAAGAAATATTTCAAAAAAAAAATTAACAAGGCTTAAAAAATTTTTAATGGATTTCTGTTTAACAAATGAGAACAAACTTTGTTTTCTAAATGCCTATTTCATGAATTGACTGGTGTATTTATATGTAATGAAGAAGCAAAGAAAATAGTCATATACTTTTAGTGATAGCATAAGATCATACTTCTTCAACTAGGATAAATATATTCAGTACTATCCAGAGAAGTGTATGAAATAACAAAATAAATATGGCTAGTAATATATTCATTTTCCTTGCATATAAGTCATTTTAGGCATCGTATTCTTATAAAAGACACACATAACACAGAATAGAATGGAAAAAAACTTGCATGAATATGTATCTTAAAATAGGAGAAATTCTATGTTTTGAATAATGTCATGAAGAAAAATATTAAAAGTTGAGTTTCTGGGGGCAGCTGGGTGGTTGTCACTTTAAGCAACTCGGCTTCAGCACCTCATGATTTCGGCTTGAGTCATGATCTCAGGGTCCTGACATCAAACCTGATGTGCACCTCCATGCTTAGCAGGGAGTCAGCTTGAGATTCTCTCCCTCAGCCTCTGCCCCTCCCCCACTCACATGCACCTTCTCTCTCTCTCCCTCTCTCTAAAATAGAGAAATTAATTAAGTAAATTAATTACTTAATTAAAAAATTAAGTAATTGATTGATTTAAAAGTTGAGTTTCTGGACACAGATGACATTTTGCTTTTTCCACTCACTCTGTACTATTCAGCTTGAGTAATAAATCACAGAGTTGATATCTATGCTTTCTCATCAGCCTCGCTGTAAGAAATAATACTGCAGAAATCAGGTACTCTCTGATGCTTGATTTAAGTCTTCAAAACAGTCTAAAATTCTGCTTTTAGGATTTCCCTCCTGTCTATGTACCACCAGCCATGGAATGGGGAGCAGAATAAATTGCAAACACTCTCCCCAAACCTTGACTCTAGAGCAAGGCAGACAGCGCTGTTTGCACTGATGTTCTTCTCAGCGACTCGGGCAACTGCAGGACAAGGTCCAAACTCTTCCCGCAGGGCCACCTCACAGGTGGGTCTTCCTGACACGTCTCCCCAGCCCCACCCACAACTGCCTTAAGTCCTGTTCCCTTTCCAAAACTGGTCCTTCAGACTCCCAACAATTCTGTGAGCTTGAAAAAGATTCTGAATAGAGTTCTTCTTTTGCTTAAGTTAACCACAATTGATTTCTGTTTCTAAGCAACAAAGACAGACCCCCAGGCACAAAAAACAGGAACAGCAAGATGCCTCAAACAGGACACCATCAAAGTTACACAAGCAATCACAACACCAGGATTTAATAGTAAGTAGGAGATGGTACCAAGCCATAAGTTGATATTATTTTATAGTAGTTACTTGTACTTTGTTAAGATCAACTGTCCTGCTTTACAGACATTCCAGAGTTCTGGCAGGACTCAGACGAGAAAGAAACGTGCCAACCACCCACACTGAATCTCATGCATGCTAGTTTAAAACACAGCTTCTGGAACCCACCCCAGAAGTGAATCAGAATCAAGTACTGACTCTTAAGAGGGAGCCTGAGAATCTGAATATTAAACAGCCTTGCTTTGATGTGTATGCAAATGAAAGTTTGAGAACAATTGGCTGAGGTGAATTTTTTAATATGTACCAAAACAGACATCACAAGTGTCTTATTTTTTTTTAAGATTTTATTTATTTATTTGAGAGAAAGCACACAAGCAAGAGCGAGAGGCAGAGGGAGAGAGGGAAGCCGACTCCCTGAGGAGCAGGACGACAGATGCCACTGAACCACAGGACCAGAGATCATGATGTGAGTCAAAGGCAGAGGCTTAACCAACTGAGCCACGCAGGTGCCCCACGTGTGCTTTGTTAATAGCAGTTAAAAGTGTTACTCTTGACTCTTGGTTAAAACAGCATCCTTAGCACAGTCTCAGTGCTATGTTATAAAGAGCTAATGCCTGAATGTCCCCTTCTAGCTCTATAAATAACAAATTGTTATCCTCTGAAATCAATAATATAAAGCTTTCCTTTTTTATTTCTCTCCCTTTTATATCCTCCTCTTCATATTCTCTGCCCTAGCGACTTACCTGATAAAACTAAAAATAAATAAATAAAAAGAGGGCAATAGCACATCATTCACAAAGTCTTACCTGTTGTGGCATGTATCATTTAAGTGATGAATTGCATATGCTTGTTAGAGACTCAACAACTTGGTTATCTAGTTATTTCAGAGCTTTCAGTCAGCTTCCCTGATTTATTGCCCTGGGAAATAATAATACATTCCAAGACCAGAGAGATAACTCTGTATGTATCAAAACAGAAAATAAATTTGATTCTACAATCTAGGGCATAAGAGAAACCATGAGAGATTAACATGAACATTGCAGGATCTTCTCATTTTTATAATACCAAGAAGTAAGGGAATAAGTGAAAAAAATCTATAGTATTTAAAAGAGATAAACAACTACTGTATTTTTCTCCTTTTTTCATAAAATGATTTATCTTTAATAACAAAGTCTTTAAAAGCTCACTTTTATACAACAAAGTCATAATGATAAATGTATGATATCAAATATATCATTGAACTTTTAAAAGAGTATTTAGAAAAGAAATCTGCAGAGTTACAAAACAGAACAGAATGCATAAAAGGATGTCAGAGGCTTACAGATTGCAGAAAGGATCTTAAGAACCTCTCTTTGCCCCTTTCCTTCCCTAGACCTCCCTCCAGGAAGGATCAGTGTGAAAAGCAAGCACATTTGGGTGGATCTCAGTACTACAGGATGTGATATTCACAGTCATGAGTACTGAAGGTAAAGGTCTGGACCTGTTTGGTGTTCCTTCCCCAGCTCCCTTTTGGAGTCTCTGAGTATGTACTCCCATGCAGGTACAGAAGAATCAACTCCTACTGGGCGCTCCAACTCCCACAAAGGTCTCCAGTACCTAAGCCAGTTCTGCTCCAGGTCTTAGAGCTCATCCAGCAGCCCTACATCTTCGACCTGACCATCACACTTAGAGTAAACATAACACAGAAGATCACTTTGATTCTAGGATCCTTCTGATATAAAGGATCCTCAACATGTTCTCACTTAGCCCACTAAGCCAGAGGATTAGGGTTTGAGGAGAATCCTATAATCATGATACAGTGTTCTGCCCACTTGTATGTCATACACCTATATATCTTCCCAAAGAAAAGAAAAAAGAAAGGATGAACTGGAGGGCAGAAGAATGGAGGAGGCGACCCTTTAAGAATAAGACTGTGGGATTGGCAGTCCTGAGCTCACACAAACTCTATTTCTAGGTCTGCCCCTCTCACTAAATTAGCTAATAGGGACTTTTTCCCAAAGAAGTTGGAGTTAAAGAAAGTTTTACATATCTAAATATGTGACTGTATGAGTTCATTTTTTTATGTACATAGATCAAAAAATGTGATTATTTGTATCTCTAATGCAACAGTAATTAGAAATGTTCTCTATCAACCTCCATGCTATAGTGCATTGTAATGACAGTATATACAACACTGTGGTCTCACATTAATAGTGAGAATTGAAAAAAATGGATAATAACACATTCTTAAAAGTCAAATGCTCAGGGTGTCTGGGTGGCTCAGTTGGTTAAGTGTCTGCCTTTGGCTCAGGTCATGATCTCAGTGTCCTGGGATAGAGCCCAGAGTAGTGCTCCCTGCTCAGTGGGGAGCTTGCTTCTCCCTCCGCAAATCCCCCTGCTTATACTCTCTCTCCCTCTCTCTCTCTCTATCAAATAAATAAAATATTTAATAAATAACTAAAAGTCAAATCCTCATGTTTTCTAATGTATTACATATATATACATATACATACATACACACTGTGAAAATTTTAATCATCTTGCCTTAGGGAAAAAAATTAACTTACCACATTGATTCGGTAATAAGAGGAACTGTTCTGATAAATGTTCCTTCCAAAAACACATTATACCAGACTTTACCTTTAAAAAAACCTATTAGTCTATGAAACAAATAAGCAAAATTGTGGGTTGTTTATGTTACTGGTTACTATTGTGTATATTTTATGGAAAAACATTTGCTTTAACTAATTGAAATCACCCATCACTCAGGGAAAAGTTTCCTGTACACTGCATTCATTTTCTAGGAAAAACAAGGAAGTGCCCTCTTTATTATATTACAGTTGTTCTCAGATCTGTACTACTTGTGAAATCAGTATCATATGTCCTTTGCAATTAGAATTTGTTAAATGTCCCAGATAAGAGAACTGCTACAGAATTTTAAGGATTTTCCTTCATCAGAATAAAGACTCACTGGATATTTCTTGGTTAAGAAATACTGACACCATACATCAACCTGGTGTGCAGCTGGGAAATAAAAAAGGCAATTTAATTTCAAGAAAATCACACAGGATCCAGTGGAGTGGAAAAACAGAACAGGCCAAACATGAGTCATCTCCACCATAATTTAATGCCTAAATAGATGTCCTATCAGGAATATCTTCTCAGAACATATTAGATAATAGATACACAAAGAAAAGAGACTAACTATAATTACTGCTTAAGAGTACACCTACTGAGCCTCCTACCTGTTCAATCATAATAGTTTGAGTGCTTTCTACGTGGGTCTGCACTGTGTTTAGTAAGAGTTAATAATAATAGCCAACAGTTAATAAATACGTATTTGTACCAGGCACTGTGCTAAATATTTTACACGGATTATCCAATTTAATTCTCAGAACAAGTACATAAAGTCCTATTAACCCCATTTTCACCATTGAAATAACTGAGTCTTAGATTAAGTAAACGAAAAGGGATCACACAGTTCTTAAGCTTTGGAGCCAAAATTCAAAATCAGCCTGTCTAATCAAAAAGCCCTTCCTCGTAAGTACTATGCCACCTTTCAAAAAATTACATGTATTACAAAATTTTGCAAAGGGAGAAAATGAGCACCAGAGGTAGACAGAGATTTATCGTGGACTCAAAACCATCTGTGCTCTTTGACTATGCCACATACCACCGCTCTGTCAACAGAAAGAATCCGAAAAAATATTAAGCTTCTGGAACAAAGACTGCATTTGAAAAAGTAATCTCTGAAATGAATGCGGATTTCACCATTTCATTAATCCTTCTCTTATTTACAATGAGAGAGCTCTGCTGAAGCAACGCGACAGCAGGAAGAAACATGCCCACGTTTCATCACTCACCAGGCAGGGAAGAACATCGCTTTCCAGGCTAAACATTATTTTGAAATCACTTTGCACTAAGATTGCCAGAAGAAGCTGTCACGGTCTTCAGTGAAGAAACAAAGACATTTGAAGAAACAAAGACATCCTATTGGGCATAATATTCGGTCCCATGATAAGCAGTGATTTAAAGCACTGAAATCCCAAAGTAGACACAAGAACCATGGCTGCTAAACTCAGATAATGAACGAAACTTTTAAAGACTGTTTTTCTAATAATGACTTAAGGACATGTAATTTTCAATCATTTTAAATGGTTTACATCTAATTGTATCCATCTACCAACATCTCTAAAGCAATCTTAAAGTGGTTGCAAAGACATAGTGTGTACATGCAGTACTTTGGATAAACTCAGAATGAGTGACATTATCACTAATTGAGAAAAATAAAGATGGCTCAATTACTCTGAGCATAAATTAAACAAATACAGTAGTTTGGAGTTAAGGGACCTTTAAAGATGATCTAGTCTGACATTTTCTACCAAGTGAGAGAAATTAAGACTCATAGGTTTGATTTTGTGATTAAGATGGCATCTAACTGGAAACTCTTAGTTTTCTACATATGAAACACCTAAGAAGAGGGCAACACAACATTCTCACTGAAATATATAAGACAAATAATATATATATGAAAACTCAACACTGTAGACACACCTCCAGGATCCTGGGTCTTCTTTAACAGAGGAAAATCCCTCTAGAGACTTCCATTATCTCTACCACCCACCGCAACTTAAAAGTATATAATCAATTTCTCATCATGGTCACAGTTCAGCTCTTTCTGCCCATGGATACTGTCCCCTTTAATAAAAACCTTTTTGCACAGAAGAAAGAAAGAACGAACCTCAACATTGCAAAATTTATATTTATATTCAACCTATTGACAGTTCTATAAAGAAATGTCATAAACTATAAGATATATGGGACTTAATAACCATAATAGAAATTAAGACAAGCTTTATTATTGCTTAAAAAAAAAAACACCTGCAATTACCACATTATACTAAAAGTTGGTAGAAAATACTTGGTTTTGTTGGTTTTGTACCCCAGCTGAAAGTCCCAGGATTTATACCAATTATGACATGAATAGGCATGATTATTGTTTGATCAAATAACCAGATTCCTCTTTTTGCACAATTAATGCTTCACCTGCTCCCACCACAATGGGAATTGGAAAAGATTAACTGTCACTCCAATAGAAGTACTAGAGGGCTTCAGTGATGCAGGATGGTGCTAATCACAGAAATATCATCAGTGATGACCCTCCATCTTAAAACTGGGCACTCAATTCCACAAAACCACTTAAAGCTCCAGTTAAAGCAAGTCAATATAGTTTTGTTTCAAGAATGTTTTAAAATAGTTGCACTGCAACTTGACACAAGGAACACCCAAGAGCTCTTATATTTTCAACATGGCTCATTTATTTAAGCTTGTCTTAAGAATAAAAATTTTATACTGAGAGACCCACTAGTTTACCTCCATCTTTTTTTTTTTTTTTTTTTTTTTTTCAGATGAAACTGAGGCACATAGGGCTAAGAAACTTGTCCAAGTTAAATCTACTTAGGCCAGAGCCACTTTATGTCTAATACCACTATTATTACACCCAAAACTGCTCAAGCATACAAGATCAGAAACAGTTAAGTTTCTGATCTCTAACATTAGGAAGGAGAGGTAATATAAAGATGAGAAAACAGCTGCAGGAGAATTGCATACTAGATAATTACCTCTACCTTGGAGGGGAAAAAAAAAAAAAAAAAACATGTTTTGTTTTTTTCCTAAACAGTAAAAGGGTTGTATTTATATGAGGTTTGCTTACATTCATCATTAACTTTTCTACTAAAATTCTGTGAGTGATTAGAGTGAGCCAATTTTTCTTCTTTTAATGAGCCAATGTGCAAGTATTACCTCTAGTTAATTAATCTTAACAAGCAAGCCAGTGTTTCAACTTAGATTTTGATATGTGAAAAATAACTCATTTTTAGGACCTGATCCTGACAAATCTTACTTAACAACCTATAATTTAAAAAACAGTAAGCCAGAAGTCACTCACCTCATGGCCTCACTATACTAGAACATATAATTTCAATACCAAAGCAAAAAGGCAAATTTTTTTCGTACTGCTCATAAATGGTAAATTGAGACACAACAATTTATGACGGGACTTATTAGTGAACAGGTGAATACTGATTTAAAAAGAGAGACTTCTGTGTTATTCTAAACTCGCCTTCAGTAATTAAGATATGTCAGAAGAAACCTTTACACAGAAAAATTACTGGTAAATCATGAGTCACGATTATCAACATTCTGAATTATCTGTGATTTATTTATACTTTGCCTTGCTCATATATGAAAAAGGGTGGCTTGCAAAAATACATACACTATAGCAGAAATTTAAAGTTGTTTGAAAAATACAGCAAAAGTAAAATCAGCTCAGGAGTGTCTGAAGAAACCAGATAAAAGGAAATGAAGGGTGGGAAGAAAAGTCTAAATATGCTAATGTCTTTATTTGCAGCTGACAATCTGTAGCTACCTTCTAATGTTGAAAAACTATATTTAACAAAACGCAATGACCCAATCTCTTACATTTTTTAGAATCTATTTTAATTCCAGAGAAATACTTCAAGGCCTAATATAGCTTTGTGAATAAAAACAAATATTTAGTCTGAAGTTAAGAAATTACTTCTGTTTCAAGACTTTTTATCAAATGTATATGAAATGTTACATTTTAATTAAAAATTAAAGTAGATGGGGCACGCTCATCGGGTTAAGCCTCTGCCTCCTGCTCAGGTCATGATCCCAGGGATGGAGCCCCACATTGGGCTCTCTGCTCAGCAGGGAGCCTGCTTCCCCCTCTCTCTCTGCCTGCCTTTCTGCCTACTTGTGATCTCTGCCAAATAAATAAAAATAAAATCTTAAAAAAAAATTACAAGTAGAGAATTATCCCATCTGCTCCAAGATTACTTTTACCTAAGTGTCTATCTTTCTATCTACATATACACAAAGATATATTCAGTGCTATTCAGCAAATATTTAAAGTGACTGTTCTGTCAAATAATGGCTATTTTTTTACTTTCTTCCTTGTAATTGTCCTTATTTAGTTCTTTATATGTAATGAAACTGTTCCATTTTTAATGAAAATAATAAAAACACTTTTCTTTTTTAAAAAAAACTCTAAGTTGTAATGAAAAGAATATATTTTTAATGCGGGTGTTGAGCATTTGGATGTGCTTAAATGTGTGCAATGCAATTTAATCTGCTACTAATCTTCTTCCTAAGTTACACCTTATTTTGGAACATTCAAGATCTAAGGTATAATTATAATCCTAATCATATAAGGCTTCAAATCCCAACCCAGTTTTATAAACAGGGCCACTTCTAAAACCACCACCACCACCACCACCACACACACACACACACACACACACACAGGCATGTACACACAAACACACACCCTCCATCTCATTTGGAGACTACTTCCCATCCTGTTTATGCACAGATTTTTGCACCCAAAGAAGGAAAACCATTACTCTAGCATTTCTGGGCGGTCCAACATTATTGTCATGTCTACTATCAGCTTCCTCACTCTTATGCTCCTGGTAATATCCAAATAGAAGAACTTCCTGCCATCTTTCAATCTTCAAACCATTCAGGACCTTCTCCAGGGCCCTCGATAAGAAACCATTTTAAGCTCCTAAGGGCAGGCCTGATAGGGTCATTTGAATAAGCCTGCAAAGAAGGATTAAAGTTTCAAGGTAGTCTTTGCTAGTTGTGAGCTAGCATCCGAGAAGCATTTCATGAGCTTTTCCTCCTTCCTCAAGAGCAGATACTAAGTCTGGGTTTGAATCCTAGTCCTGACAATTATTAAGTAGGTAGCCCAGACACATAACTTTATCCCACCACATCCCATTTCCTCTCATGTAAAATAGGATAGACCTGAAGTTGTGAGATTATGTGAGATAACTGAAGTTTTCTAGCACAGTATCTTACCATAACAAGCAGGAATTCAATTCACCTTTCCAGATCTAACTTTCCAGCCTCACATTTGTCAGTAACTACATTACATTACATTACATTACATTACATTACATTACATTACATTGTCTGTCTAGAGTTGAAGGAAAACTTAACATTATCTGATTTTTTTTAAGAGTTAATGAAGGAATAATCTGTGAATAAAATCAGTGAAATCTTGGTTTATGATATAAAATTAACATCAACTATGAGTTACTTGATATAAATACATATAATTAATGAGTGATTAATGTACCTATTTAAAATGAATATAATATCAACCTTGCTCCCACATGGTTCAGAGTATGATCTTCTGCCAGAACTTAAAAGAATTGAAAGAAATCTTAGGTAGGATGTCTGACTTCTTCCTCCCTCTAATACTACTTAGCTATGTCACCTCAAAATTAATACTTCAGCACTACCAACCCTCCATTCCCTTGAGGATTTGGGATTATACCATCCAAACAGCCCTCCTTGTCCATGAATTCAATAGTTCATTCTTGCTTCTTATTTGTAAGAATAAGAGAGTGACAGTGTGAGCTACACGGCATTTCATTAAAGAATCATTGATCCGCATGGCCCTTGCATGTAACTATTAGGCATGTAATGACAGTTTAGAGCCTCTTCTCTTTTTGGAATATCCACATGGTAGCACAAAACATCAACATCAATTACTCCCTGGAAACCCTGCCTGCCTTCTTAGTTTTCATTATCCACCCCCAAATGAAAAGCAATGGTATCTGTGAGTAAACATCTCTTTGGTTTATTGCTAATTTCTATGAAAATATATATGATAAATACAAAAGAGAGGCAAAGTAGATAGCTATTTGATATTCAACCTTCTGTCAGAAATTATTCACGCCAATTAACTAGAATGCTGTGGTGTTCCATCTATTTTAAAACACTCATTTTCTAGCCCAGTAGGTTTAGAATTTCAGGAAACAATATTTGTGTTCTACCAAGCTCAAGGAAAATGATGTTGTTGCAAATATCCCTAAGAAATGTTATTAACATTTTGCTTAAAATAACCACTTATTTATTTGTCCAACATTTAATGATTATCTATGAGTGTGTCAAGAGCTGAAGACACCTAGAAGAATAAGACAGATTTCCTGCCCTCTGGAAGCACATGGTTCAGTAAAAGAGGCAGATAAATACACAGATTTTGACAATTCAGTTTGATAATGAAGACATGCACAGAGCAGAATGAAAAGTGCCTGGTAATAAAGGAATTACTCACAAAGGATTGACTAGCACAGTGCCTGATGCTTAATAAGGATCTGATGCTTAATAAGAATTTCTGAATATTAAATGAGTTGATTTTGAGCTGAGAGCTTAATCTGTATGTAAAGTCTTAGAGACAAGATAGGGAAGGTCATGCTAAATAGAGAAAACAATCTCTGCAAAAACATTTTAATATTGTACCCTGAGTGATGCAATAGTTTAGTGAGACTGATGAAGCCACAGAAGTAGGTACGGTCTGACCACTAACAGTTTTGTATGTCAAGATAAGAAGTTTGAGTTTTATCCTGATGGATATGGGGATAATATTTGCATTCAAGAATTCAAGAAAAAGACTTAAAATAATTTGCAGAGAAAAAAAGATAGGAGGCAAGTAAACCTGTCAGAAGGATATTATAGTAATCTATCCAAAGAGGGCCCGAAATACAGCCCTTTCAGGAAAAAATAAAATAAAATAAAGGCATATTTAAAACAATTTAAGAGGTAACAATTGATCACAAGCAGAAGGTAAGGCAGAGGGAAGTACCTAGAAAAATTCCTAGGACACTGGCTTGTCCTAGGAAAAGTCAGTTAACAGTGACACCATCTACTCAGAATTTAAGAAGAAATACACCAGGAAGGGAAGACAAAAACCCACTAACTTTTAGACGTGTTAAATTTCAAATATTTGCGGCATAATATCCAGGCGTGTACATTCAGCTTGATGTAGGAAAAATGGATATGAAACTAAAGAGAAAAAGATTCTACTAAATAAACATAAAAACTTCTACTGAAATTGGTTGAAACTGTGGGCATCAGAGAGATCACCTAGGAATAGCATAGAGAAGAGGACGAAGAATGGGACTCCAGGAAAGGTCAGTACACAGGAGAGGGCAACGCTAATCAAAGAGCAGAGCATGCAGAGGTCAGAGGGGTGTGAGAAGAACCAAGAAAAGGAGGTGTTACAGAAGACGAACGAGAGTTAAAAATATAAATCATCAGTAACGCAAAAGGTCAATTAAGATGAGGAGGAAAACGAGCATCATCAACTGATCGTCCCTATGAACAGGCCAGTATGCTAAATTCTTCACATAATTTATCTCATTGACAATTCTCAAAAACCTTGAGTTGTGTACTATTTCACCCATCTCACAGTCAGGAGATGGAGCTCAGGGAATTGTGACTTTTCTAATAACAGCAAGAAATGGAAGTCAAACACACACCTGCTTAGTTCTTACGCCCTCTTCTCACAGAAAAAACAACATTCCTGGAAAATTAACATTTTCATACACGAATCTAATATGCAAAATAGGATGGTCAAAGTCTCGGCATCAACAGGAGAAAGCTAAAATCAATGAAAGCTGTGTTGGTTTGTCATTAATAGGAACTTAAATATGCACAAAGAAAACAGTTTGCATATAAAGGGCTCTACAGAGAAAATGAGGCACATAGTTGAGCCCATATGGGATTGCCGTAGGAAATGGGAGTTTCAGGTCTGAGCAAAGTACAGCTATTTCCGCCATGTGGAATGCAGTAACGCCACAGTACCCTCCATGTACAGAGCCTAATTCTGCAAGGAAACCAGTTACCCATCTCTTCCCTCTCCTGCTACCAGTGAGATTATATTTTATAAAGCTTGAGTCCCTTTATTTTCCCACCCAACTCAAGAATGTTATGGTTGTCCACTATCTCCAAAAGTCCAAACTTCAGAGCCAGGTATTCACATCTATTCATATTTTCCCCCAATTTATCTTCATCTTTATCATACCCGGAGATACTCCGGCAAGAAAATTAATCTCAGCTCTGTGCAGACACTCAGTTTCCACTTCAGTCCTTATTCTATTTTCTCTCTCTGGAACTCCTTTTTCCAACGTCCTCTTCTCCTCATGCTTCAAGGCCTCCGAAATATCACTTCCTCCCTAAAACTGCTCCTGATTCTGTATTTCTATATCCTTCAACTCACCTTTAACCTCCCTTCAACCCATCATTTACTAGCTTTGAATTCATCTTTGTATACCATGCAAAAAAAGGATCTCTGAAGCCCTGAACTCAAAACGCATATGTAGGGGCGCCTGGGTGGCTCAGTGGGTTAAAGCCTCTGCCTTCGGCTCAGGTCGTGATCCCAGGGTCCTGGGATGGAGCCCCAGGTCAGGCTCTCTGCTCAGTGGGGAGCCTGCTTCCTTCTCTCTCTCTCTGCCTGTCAAATAAATAAGTAAAATCTTTAAAAAAAAAAAAAAGTATATGTAATAGAAAAGTTAAATGGATCCTCTCTTGCAAGATTAATAACATCTTTGGTATTTAAATAAATCCATCCCAAGCATTTTTTCATTATGTGGCTCATACTCAATTTGATATAATGAGTGAAAAATAAAAAATAATTTTATATCCCATAAGCTTCTCCTGCCTTAGGATGCCTTCATCTTACTATGAATAAAATGTCTTCTTTTGCCAATGCAAAACTGCTTACCTATGAACAAAAATACTTTGAATAACCATTATATCTATGTAATATTAACCAAATATTTGAGGCAAATATATTTTATAATATAACTTCATTAAAATAATAATCATTACATTACTTGCTATATACATATGTATATATTATGGTGTCTTACATAAAACACAATGAAAATGCTGTGACCTAAATGTGCAATGTTCAAGAGTTTAATCAGACATTCCAAAGCATGTTTCCACTCTGGTGTGAAGTGTGTTGTCATTAATTAAAACGTATACCGATAATCCCTCCTTGCACCATTAATGTCTTACCAAACATGTGATTAATTTCTCTATAAAAGCATGCTTTCTAATGGCTCTTAGCATTTGGTAGGAATCCTACTAATAGCTATTTTACATTTAAACATTAAAGATCTAAATTTCCAAAGGAGTTCTTATTCTTATAAAATTTATTTTGATCCTGGAACAACTTTCAACTCCATGCAAAAATATTATCTTCATGAAAGCTTGCTTTCTTCACTGCATAGAAGTTTGGAAGAGGAATAGGTCTGTAACACACTGCTGGCAGGCTATCTAAGTGAAGATGTTGATAAGGAAGTTAGAGATGTTGGTGTGAGGCTGGGAGTGAAACTAGATTAAGACTTAAATGTATGAATCACTCATGCTGAGAGGATAACTGAAGTCATGAAACCATAATAAGGTGGGCAATTAATATTGAAGAATGTATAAAAACTAAAGGAAAAAAAAGGTTAGGTACAGACTGAGGAAGGAAAGAAGAAAGACAAGCCAAAAAAGAGAGAAAAAATGTAGTAAGGGAGAAACAATGTAATAGAAGGTTGTGGACATCAAGAGAAAGTTTTAGGAGGAGAATGAAATACAACTATGCAGTCATTGATGACCATGAACAGAGCAGTTTACTGGAATGGGAGACGTAGAATCTAGAGCGACATGGTGATAAAACTGAGTGGCTGGAATATAGGTTACTTTGGGGGAAAGAAAAGTAGTAAAAGGAAAATTAGGATATAGTTCAAAGATGTATTTAATGTGAAGAAAGGTTTTGGATTTTGTTGCTTTGGTTTTTCTGTTTGCTTTTCTAAGTGCTCTGTTTCTGTTTTATTCTTGCTATTGTTGTTGTGGGGCTGTTGTATACTCCATGTTTTGTTTTAATGAAGTTTTATGCATATCTTTCAACTCCTCTTGTTTTCTTCTTAACTCACATCAGTCTCTACCACTTCCATCCCTACAACACCACTAACACTCCATTTGCTAAAGTCGCGGTAATCCCTGTTCTATCAATGTCAGAGACCACTTCTCTGTCTCAGCTGTATCTGAAATTTGCTACCTCATCTATTTGGTCTATCATGTTGTTCAAGTCTGCTGGTTCCTTTCTGTCTGATCTATCCACTATTGGAATCAGGGTATTGGAAGTGGGATATTGAAGTCTTCTACTATTACTGTGTTACTGTCTATTTCCTCTTCAGCTCTGTCAATGTTTGCTTTATATATTTAGTTGCTGTGAAGTTGTGTGCATATATATTTATAACTGTTATACCTTCCTGTTGAAGTGACCCTTTTCTTAATATATAATAACCTTCTTTGTCTCTTTGGACAGCTTTAACTTAGTTTACTAACAAAATGAAAGACAACCTACAGAACGGGAGAAATATTTGCAAACCATGTATCTGATGAAGGGCTAATATCCAAAATGTATAAGTAATTTCTATAACTCAAAAATAAAAGAACAAATAATCTGATTAGTAAATAGGCAAAGGACCTGAATGGATATTTCAAAGAAGGTATACAAATGGCCAACAAGCACATGAAAATGTGTTCAACATCACTAATCATCAGGGAAATAAGAATCAAAACTACAATGAAATACCACCATGCAGCAGAGAGGCAGAGGGAGACACTGACTCTCTGCAGAGCCAGGAGCCTGACATGGGGCTCAATCAGGACCTCTACTTGTGTTTTGCATAGTTTCTTTCTTAAAGACAAGTTTTGGGTTTGTTTGTTTGTTGTTTTTTTTTTAAGATTTTGCTTATTTATTTGTCAGAAAGAGAGCACAAGCAGGGGGAGCAGCAAGGAGAGAGAGAGAAACAAGCTCCCCACTGAGAAAGGAGCTCACTGAGCAAGGACCCCAGTGTGGGGCTCCTGCCACAACCGTGGGATCATGACCTGAACCAAAGGCAGACACTCAACTGAGTTAGCCACCCACGTGCCTCTATTACTTAGTCTTTAAAAAGAAAGAAATCCTTCTATTTCCAACATGGATGAACCTAGAGGGCATTATGCTAAGAAAATAGGCCTCACTCCTCATGTCTTCTCTGGTTCAGTGAACTGCACTACTAACCATTCAGTTGCTCAAGCCAAAAACCTAGAGTCATCCCTGATTTCTTACCTACAAATCCATCATCAAATCCTCCTAACCCTGCTTTTGAAAATATTTCCATAATCCATGTAGTTCAATGCCTCTCCACCACCACCTCAATCCAAACCAAAATCATCTCTCACTTGCACTCTCAAACAGCCTTCTAGCTGCTTTCTGCCTGACACTCTTGTCCCACTTCAGTCCATTATCTGTGTCAGCTGAAGGAATTTTCTAAATTATCAATCAGATCATATTACCACCCTGCCTATTATTCTTAAAATCTAAAATACTTTACCTAAATTGTTTCCAATGAAGCCTATACCATCAAGCCCTAACCTACTTTTTCAACCTTATCCTGTGCCACTCCTCACCTTGCCTGGTATGTTCCAGGCCAGCCTCAGTTTATAGCCGTAATTAATTAGTCTCTACGTGGAATGTACCCTCCTCTGAAATTTCTCTTGTGGACTTTTTCCTCTTATTCAATTGTTTCTGATTTGTCTTTGTTATTAAGTTATAAAGAAAAAAGGGCATTTGCATGATCAGTAGCTGTATCCTATGAACTACAGACAAAGTTAATTTGCTTAAGTAAAGAAATCATATCCAGAACACTACCTGCTAATGAAGCCACTACCTGATAATTCCTTCTACAAGTGCTGTTGCCTTCTATACAAGATAGACACGTTTAATAGGAATGTAACTTGAATCTCCATTCTTACTTCTTTCAAGTATATGATGGTGCAATAAATATCTGAAATCACTGTAGGAAAGCTCTACTTTATTATGATGGCAAGAAGCAGCAGCTCCAGGGCCTTCCACTGGACCCTCCTCATGACTAAATAAATCAGGGAACCAATATGAGCATTCCCACTAATTGCTGAGTATGTGCATGTTAAACAATCACTGTGCTTTGAGTCAAGCAGCAACTGCAACTGGCAATCTAACTTGCTTCCAGGTTTGTCATCCCTCCCTATGTGCGATAAAAGCAGAAAAATCCATTTGGACAGGACTGATCTGTAACCAATCTCTTATTCCCAGTGCTCTCAACATAAGCTTCAGTATACCTATCTCTCCTCGTATGTGTACAAACACAAGACTGATACAACTATGTTGGGCTGTGTAGCAAACAAGGCAGTAACTACTTGATTATACCACCCATGTGGTTAAACCAAAGCAAGGTAATTGTCATTCAATCAGGTTTACCAACAAATCCCAAACTGACTGAAGTTACAGTGCTCTTCAAGTTTTATGTTTATCTGTGGAAGAGAATGGTCCACAGAATGTCTCTCCATTGGGAATGAGGATGGGCTTTGTGCCATCTATTGTCCCTGTACCAATAGCAATGAAACCAAAGATCAGCAAGTCAGTCTAAATTCCTTTGAAAAGAGTCATAATAGGTAATAGACTGGACTTAGATTACATTTTGCCAGTCTGAAATGAGACATACTGATCTTCCTGGGACTAACTCTCCCTTGAGTGAGCCCAAAACCTTGGGGGACAGAGAGGAGGTCAATACTGCAGGACCGCAATACTGCATTCTGATGCTTGGAGTCATGTTGATAGTATCCTTAATTAAATATTTTCTGAAACAAACTGAATGGATTTAGCCTCAGCCTCAATCCTTCAGATTAATCAGAATGATCAATGAAGTGCATATAAATGTGCAAATCTGAGTTTTGCCAAGAACAGGTAGGACCGAGTAGACTTATGGGAAAGGCATTCCACCATGGACTCTGAGCAAAACCACATGCTCTTGGCAGTTCCATGAATACAAGGCCCTGATTGCTCTTTACCCAAGCCATTTCCCATGGTTGTGTTTTCAGCAATCATTCCAGGTATAAAGTAATGTCTCCATCAGCCAAAGCATACACTTGCCGCAGAACAGGTAGATTCCCAAGCTCATCATTTCTCATTCTGAACACAAACCCACAGCATGCACATCAGCTACTTGTGCCCTCTGAGACTATTATCCTTCTGAGACTTTGAGAACAGGGGAAATAATGATACAAAAGTTATGCCCATTCTGCTTGTTATGCAGTAAGAAAGCTCTTTATTACAAGGGTCTTATGTATTCCATGAAACTGTAACAGGCTAACTTATTAGCGTGTTAGGATAGTAAAATCAATCCCAGACTCTGACAAAAGCCACTCAGGTTTAGTCAATCAACTGAGCAAACTCAGAGAGCCTCTCCCAGGTACTCAAGACAACACTGAACCCAGAGTCTTTGCTTAGAAATATGCAGATAGTGATCGTTTTGGCAAGTTTGGTATCTCTTCCCAGGTCATATTTTGTATCCATCTTCTTGTGGCATATGGAGCTTTCTGTCTAATTGTAGGTCTAGAAGAAATGATAAGAAGTGGAACTGAATTTTAAGGATGATTGACATTTCGCAGAAACATGATTACTTCAGGAGAGTTCATCATGTGTTCTTCAACCAAATGGCAACTAACCTCCTCAGTCAACAGTAAAAGAACTGCTTCTGTTGTTCTTTTGGAACTTGGAAGACTCTAATCTAGAACCATTCAAAAAGCTGAGCATTCTTGAAAATGTAGTTCCCAGCCTCTAAAGGAAGTGGTAAAGGTGCTGAGTTGGCAAGAGAAAATCCACCACAAATGAGATAAGCAATCATTTATTGGATGATTTTCAAGCACGAAAGTAAGCTTAAATTTCCCCTAAATTTTCCTACTCCACCTTAAGCTGAATTTGAATTTCATTTATAGGTGCACAAGCAAAATTAGAACTTTGTCCTATGTTAAGACACAAACTCATAAATTTCAATAAAATGCCTATTAATTTGAGTGACTCAAATGATGCTTTCTTGAAATGGAGTTTTAAAGACAAGACAAAATGAGCAGAGAACATAAGAACTTTTAAGTTTCTGAGAGGGATCAATACCACAAACTGAGAACAAGGGGAGAGAAGAGAAAAACAAGATAGTGAGAGGGACTAAGCCACAGTTTTTGCCTAAGAGTAGCCTAAATAAAATGAGGGAAAAATTGTCTTTGGTTTCCATGTTAAAACAAATAAAATTAATTTAAAGGCCCTTACTAAATTGTGACAATAAAGTTACTGGCTTAAAAATAAGTTGTTTCACTGAGAAAGAACTATTTTATTTTATAATTAAACTTTTCATTGTTGAACCATGAAAATAAATAAATTTATTACAATACTCATGCTATAAAGGATAAATATGTCCTTATCAGTCAAATTAGAATTCTACTTCATTCATCTTAATAGAATTTTTCCCCCAATGTTTTATTTAGAAAAATTTCCAATAATAACACTGTGTTTATAGCTCCCTTCTACCCAAAAAAAAACAAAAAAACAAAAACCAAAACAAGCATGACTTTTTTTTTTTTTCATGGTAAAGTCATTTACCAGATGTTAACTGATAGAAGTCAATCATCTGAGAGGCATCCAGACAATTGGGAAAGCTGAATCTCTTAAAGTGTTTATTAGGAATATAAAAGAAATATTGTAAGATTGGACTAGCACACACAAATCAGCAAAGTTGGAACCCCTAATTCCTTTCTACTACTAATGAGAAGAGACCCCAGGAGACATAAAAGAAATTGTAATCCCCAAAGAAAATGCCTAGCAAAAATTGCCTGAATGATATGAAAAAGATGTCTTCGGAAGGAAAAAGAGAGAGGATTAGATAAATGCCAGAGTTTTCAGAATACAATCAGAAGAGCTGAGACCAGTAATCCCCTGTTGATATATGATAGAAACCACTGACAAAAAGTGCCTTTCAAGATACTGGCACGAGGAACTGAATTCACAGAAGAACATTATTTACCTGTGCTTGGTCTGTGAATGTACTGTGTAGAAAATAATGATAGGGATCAAAAATTTCAATCTTACTGACGGTACCGAGGGATGATGCTGGAAGACTGTGCTGGCAAGTTCATCTTCAAGTTCTGCTTTCAATTGTTATAAATTTTCTCAAAAAATAACACTTCAGTGTTGATATTTTTCAACTGGTCCCTTGGTGACTATTGTAAAGAAGATTGAGCAAAATCTATTCAAATGTTTTGTGTATTTCATCTAGTATATATTTATTATTTCCCAATATTAATCCATAAAGCTGTCACTGTATGGTTCCCTGTACTGATCAAAATACATTCCCTGAGACCAAGGATTAGATATATTCTGTAAGCACAATAAATAGTAAATTAAGGTTTTAACACAATAGAAAATGAAAAACAAAAGATCAGGTATGAAAAACATAATACAAAATATAATAAAATGTATTAACTCTAGTCAATTTCTTAGGCAAAACATATCTGTTACCTTATATGCATACTTTCCACCCCAATTTTAGTAATGTCACATCAAGAAGACCCCCTAAGACTGCCTAAAGAATAAGTTTACTTGGATGATTTCATCTTCTCTGACATCTTACTAGTATCTAAAATTTCATGATTGCAGATTTCTCTTTTGAATTAAAACATTAAACTTGTTCTTGCAAATGGTATATTAAACCTTTTTATATCTTCCTCCTTTAATGTAAAACATGTATCTGAAATCTTTCTAAACGTGGAATTCAATGTCGCAAGAGTGTGACCTCTGGAGCCATGAAAACGATCTTTTCTCTTTCTTTCCCAAATCTCTCCAGGACCTACTTTGGTCCAAAGCCCCAGGGAGGAAAAAGTCCAGGAAAACTATAACTGATCTGTAGGCTCATCTCAGAAAGAAGGCAAGTTTCCAGTGCAGAGCTTTCTGAGGAATATAGCATAGCTTATGAAAAAACATCAACAAAAAAGATTCAATTAGTTCATACAATGGCTTAAGATACAGTTTATAATACATGTATTATAAAATAAGATATAAAAAAAATAAGTTGAGTTGTGCTCAATTCAACATGTTAGAATAACAATCACAAAGATTAGATCAAGAAAGAATCTGAGTGGGGTGCCAAGGTGGCTCTGTCAGTTAAGCGTCTGACTCTTGATCTCAGGATCGTGAGATAGAGGCCCGCATCCGGCTCCCTGGGGACTATGGAGCCTGTGTGAGAGTCTATTTCCCCCTCTCTCTGCCTCCTTTCCATGTTCTTTCTCTCTCTCTCTAAAAAAAGTAAAGAATCTGAGCAAATTCATCTACCATCCATTTCAGAATCCCTTAAGAAACAGAATACATATGTACTCAACTATATTATATATATAAGAAAATACATCACAGAATATTATATTATTAATATAGTACTAAAAACAATAAATAGTGATATCAACTGATCAAATGTGTGGGGGCATTTGAAGAAGGTAAATGGACAGAGCACACAAAACAAAGACGATCTACAGCCAAAAATGAATGTTAAGACAAATTTATACAAAAGAAAGAACAATTTCAGAGATATCCAAACCTCAGAAACAGGATATAGAAAGAGAAGTTAAGGGGCCCTGAAGTAAATAAAGAACTTCATAACGCTACAGCTAAATGAAAAGACCTTTTATTCTCCACCTTCCCCTTGCTGAGCCAGAACCAGTAACAGCTTTAGCAGAAAGAGAAGTTTGTCTAGGAAGAGCTCCCAGAGCTAGGTAGTAGTACACATTAGAATCACCTAAGAAGCTTTTAAAAACCCCATTGCCCAGACCTTACTCCCCAACTAATCAAATCATAGTTTGAGGGGCGCCTGGGTGACTCAGTGGGTTAAAGCCCCTGCCTCAGGTCATGATCCCAGAGTCCTGGGATCGAGCCCCACATCGAGCCCCACTTCGGGCTCTCTGCTCCACAGGGAGCCTGCTTCCTCCTCTCTGCCCACCTCTCTGCCTACTTGTGATCTCTATCTGTCAAATAAATAAATAAAATATTTTAAAAAATTAAAAAAAAAAAATCATAGTTTGAGGGTGGGGGAAGAGACCCAGACCAGATGTTACTAGTTTTTAAGTCTCCACAGGTATATTCAATACACAGTCAAGTTTGTGATGCACTATCCTAAAATAGTGGAGCTAGAAAAGAAAGTAGAAAAAAAGCATAAAGAAATTCTAAAATCTAAAAAAGAAAGAGAAAGAAAGAAGGAAGGAAGGAAGGAATTCTAAAATCTAACAAAACAGCAGCAAAAAAAATTTTAAGACAAAGGGAATATTAATATCAACTATTGTCTATCTGAAGTAGAGGTTCTAAGAGGAAGATTCAGAGTTGAGTCAGGGTCCAGACTGGCAAAGTGCTTACTTCTAGCCAGTTGCCCCCTTAAGTAAGTGCAAATCACAGCACAAGCCCTATAACTAAAAATGTACCAACAAGTACACTGAGTCAAGGTACAGGATGTGTTAGACTAAAAACCTTTTCAGGACAAGAATCCAAAAAAAATGAAGAAAGATAGGCAAATATTAGAAACCGAAAGAAATGGGCTGAAGTAGTATTAATGTCAGTGTAAGTAGAACTTAAGACAAAAAATGAAGACATTAACCAAGATAGGCCTTACATAATAATAAAAGAAACAGTTCACGAAGATAAAATAATCATGGCTATGTATATACTAAAACATCCAATTTTTTTTTTTAAAGATTTTATTTATTTGACAGAGAGAAATCACAAGTAGACGGAGAGGCAGGCAGAGAGAGAGAGGGAAGCGGGCTCCCGGCTGAGCAGAGAGCCTGATGCGGGACTCGATCCCAGGACCCTGAGATCATGACCTGAGCCGAAGGCAGCGGCTTAACCCACTGAGCCACCCAGGCGCCCCCTAAAACATCCAATTTTTATATATATGCAGCAAAAGCGGGTTCAAACACAAGAAGAATCTGAAAAGCCCTCAGTCATTTGGGGAAAATTTTAACCTCCAAAAGTCAGATATTGATAGATCAAGACAAATTTACTGAGTACATCAAGTGTTATAAAACAAAATTAGCAGGGTGCCTGGGTGACTCAGTAGGTTAAGCATTGGACTCTTGACCTCAGCTCAGGTCTTGATCTCAGGGTGAGGAGTTCAAACTCCACGCCTTCTAAATGAACAAATAAATAAGTAAGCAAGCAAATGTGATCTAATATGGACCATGTAATGTGGACTTTCTTCTTCTTTTCAAATATATATGAAATGTACAAAAACGACTTCATAAAATGTAACAAAGGAAGAGTCAAAAAATGCTGAAGCATTGCTTCACATACACAGTATTCTCTAATAACAAAATTTAATTAGAAATCAGCAAGTAAGAACAGCCTTGCTTGGGAGGAAGGAAAACAAAATATTAAGAATTAAGCAATGCAAGTACTACACATGGGATGCAGCTAAAGCTTGTATCAGAGTTGAATTTATAGCCATAAATACATGTATTATAAAATAAGATATAAAAAAAATAAGTTGAGTTGTGCTCAATTCAACATGTTAGAATAACAATCACAAAATAGTTCTACAAAATGAGGGTAGGAAATAAAAATAAAGAGACAACAAAAGACATTCTATAGAAGACAAAGAAAAACCCATGAAAATGATTTTTAATTAATGAAAGAAACAGATCTCCAGTAACGCTTACAGAGAAAAGGGAAGCTGAAACTAAACAATATTGACAGTGAAAAGTTAAACAAAACAGGTATATTAAAGACTGTCAAGAAATTTGAAATTGAAATGCGGGGCACCTGGGTGGTGCAGTTGGTTGAGCGTCTAACTCCTGGTTTAGGCTCAGGTTGTGATCTCAGAGTCCTGAGATGAAGCCCCCCTCTGGGGTTCTCTGCTCAGTATGCGGTGGCCTTGAGACACTCTCTCCCTGTCCTTCTGCCCTTCCCCCATGCGCATGTGCGCACGTGCTCTCTCTCTCTCTCTCTCTTTCAAATAAATATTTAAACCTTTTTTTAAAAAAGAAATTTGAAATGTAATTTTCTAGAAAGAGATAACTAAATTGACTCAAGAATAATAGAATTAAGCAATGGACATTAAATAAATTAATCATGCATCAGAGTGTCTTCTCTCAAGACACCATGAGCAGACAGACTGCAGTTTTTCAGACCAGTAACCTTACCAAAAAAATAAAAATAAAAAAGGGCAGTTTTAAGCAAGGATAAAGAAAAACAATAACTCATATGCTGCTGGGTTCACAGGTGTTAAAATCACCACAAAGAGCAATCTTGCATCATCTAATGAAATTGAAAATTCCCACAGATAAAATACAACAATTCCAACTCTAGGTATTTACTAAAGGAAAATTCCTAAATATATTCTAAGAAGTAATATACCTGACCCTGCTGCAGCATCCTTTGCAATATCAAAATTTGGAAACATTTTAAATGTTCATCAATAGGAACAGGAATACATATATGTTGTGATATACTCATAATGGATACAGATCAGCAAGTAAAATAAATGAAGTAACGTTACATATAATGACACAGATATTTCTCAGAAACATAATATTAAATGAAGAAAAGACACGGCTCATAATGATGTCTACAATTATGATACCATCTAAATAAAGTTCAAAAGCACACCAAGAAAGAAAGAAAGAAAGGGGAAAGGAGAGAGGGAGGGAGGAAACCACCACCACCACCAGTATATGTTGCTTATGGATATAACAACTATTATACCATGTAAAAAATGAAAATAAAAATTATCTTTAAAAAGTAACTTTCCGGAGCTCCTGGGTGGCTCAGTGGGTTAAAGCCTCTGCCTTCAGCTCAGATCATGGTCCCAGGGTCCTGGGATCGAGCCCCACATCAGGCTCTCTGCTCAGCAGAGAGCCTGCTTCCTCTCTCTGCCTGCCTCTCTGCCTACTTGTGATCTCTGTCTGTCAAATAAATAAATAAAATCTTTAAAAAAAATTAAAATAAAATAAAAATTGTTTAAAAAGTAACTTTCCTCTGGAGAGAAGGGAATATCTATAATGAAGAAAATCAAACAATATAATTTAGGAAAGTAAAGTATATTTGAGATTAGTTTTTTTTTTAAATACACCCTGCTTTAAAATTATATTTTTATTTTGGTATTTTAACTAATCCTCAAAAATTGAATATCTCTTTGCTGGTAATTTCAAGGTCTCTTAAGATATACCTAGCTCTTTTTATAATGCTTGAAACTACAATCCAATTTTTCAACAAACATTCCTATTATGCTCCGTAATATGTCTTCCCTTCATTTCTTAATATTGAAAAATCCTGAACACTGACAGTAAGAAAATGAAAGCCAAGTACTTGTCTGAGAGTTAAGTACACAGAAATGCAATCTAATTCCTCATTATTAGTTGACACTCTTTTCTAAAGTTTTGAAGAAATTAAGGACTATAAGCACTGGCTGATGAAAGGGGATTATAAGTACTAAAAGGTTATTGTGTAAACCATGAGGTGCTTATTAATTATCTGATGATGTCTTAACAGCAATACACATTAGTTTCCTTGTGTTTAGGAAAAAGCAAAGAAAATAACAGCAAAGAAGAAGAAATTTTTGTCCATTATATCCTTGAATACCTCATAAATGTCTATCTGGCAGTCAATAAAACAAAATGTTTAGATGAAAAGACACATATATACATAAAAATCAAGGATAATATTCAAAAAAGTTAACAACCAGCATGGTATGGGTATCAGACTATCAGACAAGCAAACTGACCAATCAGAACAGAAGCTGACCATTAAAAAAAAAAAAAAAAAAAAAAAAAGCAAACCAGACCCTACTTCTAAGGGACTAAGAAAAGGTAAAAAAATTAAAAATAAAAATAAAAAACCCTCATTTCCTTACTATATATAGTCCATCTCTCTCATTTGAGATCCATGCTTCTCAACTTCAATGTGTGCATATGAACTAGGGAACTAATAAAATGCAGATTCTGATTACTTAAGTGCAGAGAGGGCTATGAAACTTTGCTGTTCTAAGCATGGTTCTCTGTCCATAAAAATGGGCATTATCTGGGAGTTGGTTAGAAACACAAAATCTTTCCAAGCACTGGGGTGGTTCAGTCAGTGTGGCAGCTAACTCTTGATTTCAGCTCAGTTCATGATCTCAGGAACCTGGGATTGTGTCCAACATCAGGCTCCACCCTCCACAGGGAGTCTGCTTGACAATCTCCATCTCACTCTGTCTCCTCTCTCTCTCTCTCTCTCTCTCTCAAATGAATCAATAAATCTTTTAAGAAAAGAAAGAAATACAAAATCTTTCAGCATCACTCATCATAAGGGAAATATAAATCAAAATTACAATGAGATACCACCTCATACCTGTCAGAATGGTCAAAATTTTAAAAATTAAAAACTCAACAAGTTAAGTCTTGTTGAGGATGTAGAGAAAAAGGAACCCTCAAGTACTATTGTTGGGAATACAAACTGCTGCAGCCACTCTGGAAAACGGTATAGATGTCCCTCAAAAAGTTACAAATAGAACTACCCTACAGTACAGCAACTTTACCACTAGGTATTTAACCAAAAGATACAAAAATACTAACTTAAAGGATACATGCACCCCATTGTTCATGGCAGATTATCTACAATTACCAAATTATGGAAAAAGCCCAAATGTCCACTGACTGATGAATGGATAAAGATGATGAATGGACAAAGAAGATAGAAGATTTATTTATTTATTTATTTATTTAGATTTATATAATTTATATAAATTTTATATCATTTATAAATTTTATATAATTTATTTAATAATTTATATAATATATAATTTGATGATTTATATAAATTTTAATGAATTTACATATATAAATAAATTAATAGTCTGTTACATAGATACATAAAACAGACTATTACCTGGTCATTAAAAAAAGAAAATCTTGTCATTCACAATGACATGGGTAGAGATCGAGAGTATTATGCTAAGTGAAATAAGTCAGTCAGAGGAAGACAAATACCATATGATTTCACTCACAAGTAAATGGAATTTAAGAAACAAAACAGGTGAAAATATGAAAAAAATAAAAGAGGGGGAAGGAAGGCAAACCATAAAACAGACTCTTAACTATAGAGAACAAACTGAGGGTTGCTGGAGGGGAGATGGGCAGGGGGATGGGTTAAATAGGTGATGGGTGTTAGGGAGGGTGCTTGTTGTGATGATGAGCACTGGGTGTTGTGCGTAAGTAATGAATCATTAAATCCTACACTTGGAATTAATATTACACTGTATGTTAACTAACCAGAATTTAAGTAAAAACTTGAAACAAACAAAAAAAATCAACAGTCTAAATTCTAAAAAAATTTAAAATAGAAGTGGTGGTTGCCAGGAGGAGTGGGTAGGGGGATGGGTGAAATAGGTAAAGGATGAAGAGTATATTTATCATGAAGAGCACTAATGAACAGAACTGCTGAATCACTAAATTTATTGTACACCTGAAAATAATATAATGCTGTATGTTAATTATACTTGAATTTTAAAAGTAAAAAATGTTTTAATTAAGAAAAAAAAGGGGACGCCTGGGTGGCTCAGTTGGTTAAGCAGCTGCCTTCGGCTCAGGTCATGATCCCAGCATCCTGGGATCGAGTCCCACATCGGGCTCCTTGCTCCGCGGGGAGCCTGCTTCTCCCTCTGACTCTGCCTTCCACTCTGTCTGCCTGTGCTCGCTCTCGCTCGCTCTCTCTCTGACAAATAAATAAATAAAATCTTTAAAAAAAAAAAAAAAAAAAAGAAATACAAGATCTTATGACCCTTCCCAAACCTACTGAAGAAGAATCTTCATTTTGACAACACCTTTGGGGTGGTGGGGGGAAAACCTTGGACAATTTATATCTCAAATATTAAAGCTAAGAGGCACTACTATTCTATATAACATATGACCTGAAACTTCCACTAACCACAGACCAAGAAAGGGGCAAGAAGATTCTAGTGAATAAAAAAAGACTCAAGAAACATAATAACCAAATACAACATATGGAATGAGGTATATGGATTGGGATGAGACTAGAGAATTATTGTTAATTCTGTTAGATGTGATATTGGCATGTGATTTTTTTAAAAAAGACAAAATGATGACTATTAAATAAATTATGTAATGGATATATGAGAGTATAGAGGCTCATACACAAATCTCTCTACTTTATGTATGTGTGAAAATTTTCATAATAAAAGGTTAAATAATGATTCCCCAAAGGTTATTAATTTATTTATTCAAAAAATATAGAGCACCTGGGTGGCTCAGTGGGTTAAAGCCTCTGCCTTCAGCTCAGGTCATGATCCCAGAGTCCTGGGATCAAGCCCCACATTGGGCTCTCTACTTGGAGAGAGCTCTCTACTGCTTCCCCCTTCCCCTGCCTGCCTCTCTGCATACTTGTGATCTCTGTCTGTCAAATAAATAAATAAAATCTTAAAAAAAAAATAGAGAGATACTGTGTTCAATTTCTTTTCATGCCAAACTGAGAAACATTCCAAATATTCCCATTATGCATATTTTCCAAAGTGCTAAATCCAAAATTTTATGTATTTAATCTCTAATTTTCATAGCACATGAGTATTTGTGGTCTTCTTTGTAAGTATCCAATACACACGAGAGATGACAGGAAAAAAAGGTTGTGAAAAATTATCATTGCTTCTCTTAAAATACAGTACAGAATGAGGATGGTAACTCTTATTACCAAAATTTTTTTCTAGTCTTATGATAATTTTCCTCATGTCCATGTCAGTTATCTTTTCCTGTCTAAATCCTGAATACCTTAAGAAATCTTGAATTTAGATAGCTTCCTGAATAATGGTTCCAAAATGTCACCTAAGCATTACTTGTATGAGGATTATTGAGTTTGTTTATAAAAATATAGATTCTGCACCATTTCCCATAGACTCTTCAGTGGGACCAGAGAATCTTTATTTATCAAGGCACCCAAATGATTTTTAGGCACACTAAAGTTGCCATTTAAATTTCAAAATGCAAAAATGCTGTGAATGGATTTCTACTTCCAACATCAAGTATGAATTTTCTTCTTAACATAAGTAAGTAGAAAACTGCACAAAATATGTAAAATTACTATTTTGAGATCTAAAACAACAGACAGAATAGGACAGTGATACCTTAAAAAATAGAAACAAATGAGATAAATACTGGGATTGTCCTAGCTTACTCCCTGAAGCAGTCTCAGGGAAGGAAGGAAGGAAATTTTGAGTTCTGAGAGTCCTAGGTCTAGATTTTACAGATCAGAATCTACAAGAGGAGGGAGTCACAATTAAAAAAAGGCTTGATGATCTGCAAAGAGATCCTCTATACCTGCATATCCATGTGAAAAAATCACATGATACAAGAAAAGAATTATCAGAAAATACTAGGATAAACAATTCCCAGAGTTCACACAGGAAAAGGAGTAATTCCTGTTCCAACCAGAATGGAGAACTATCATGATACACAGGCAATTTTATTAGTTCTTCAGAAAGGTAATACCTTGAGTTTGGAACATCAAGTAAAGGCTACTCTTCATTCACTTAAAGCTTCAAAGAAAGTGTAAAAGGATCAAATTGATCCATAAACAACTGTTTATCAGAACAAAGCCCAACACTCTTTAAAGAAATACAACAAAATTCTTCCACTCAACAATTCATATTTCACATCAAGTGCCAAATCAAAAATCATCCAGCAGCCAAAACACTAGAAAACATGAACCTTAAACAGGAAAAAGAATAATCAGTAAAAATAAGACCAGATATGACAGAGATTATATAATCAGCAGTAAAATAAAATAAAATAACCTTAAAATAACTATTAGAAATACAAAAAGACTCAAGGACTCAAGGGAAAAATACAAATACAATGTCTGAAATTAAATACTTAATGGGAATAACAAGTGATTAGATACTGAGGAAAAAATATCAGTGAACTTGAAGACATAGTTATAAAAACTATCCAAAATCCAAAATGAAATAAAGAAAGAAAACAATTTTTTTTTTTTTAAGAGGGAGAGTGTGCAAGCATATTCAACCAGGAATGGGGGCAGAGGGAGGGACAGAGAGAAAATCTTAAACAGACTCCAAGCCCAGCGTGGACCCAACTCAGGGTTTGATCTCATGACCCTAAGATCATGGTCTAAGCCAAAATCAAGAGTCAGACACTTAACTGCCTGAGCCACCCAGGCCCCCCAAATTTAAAGAATAATAATAAACAGTGCCTTGGTGTCATGTGGAACAATAACAAAAAGTCTACCATGTATATTACTGTTCCCCGAAAGGGCAAGAGGAGAAAAATTTTGTGACAGGGTGATGGCCAAAATTTTCCAAGTTCTTAGAAATTATAAATGGTACAAATCCAAGAAACTCAACAAAATCCAAGCATAATAAACAAAACCACATCACAGCATTTAACAACCAAATTGCTGAAAACCAGGCATAAAGTGAAAATCATAAAAATAGCAACAGATAATTATCATATGGTTTCACTTCCTTGTGGAGCATAAGGAATAACACAGAGGACAATGGGTAAAGGAGAGGAGAAGTGAGTTGGGGGGGAAATCGGACAAGCAGATGAACCATGAGAGACTGTGGACTCTGAGAAACAAACAGGGTTTTGGAGGGGAGTGGGGTGGGGGTTTGGAAGGGCCTGGTGGTGGGTATTAAGGAGGGCACGTACTGCATGAAGCAATGGGTATGGTGCATAAACAATGAATCTTGGAACACTGAAAAAATAAAATTTAAAAAAATAGCAACAGGAAAAGACCCTATGTACACTGGAACAAAGATAACAATGACAGTAAAAATCTCATTAGAAATTATCCCAGCAGACAATGGAAAGACATCGTTAAATTGTGAAAAGAATTAAATTGTTGAAAGAATAGGTTAACCTAGAATTCTAGACCAGTAAAAATATCTTTCAAAAATGAAGATCAAATAGAGACTTTAAACAAACAAAAGCTGAAGTTTCACTGAATGACCCCAACCTGGAATAGAATAAATGTAAAAGAAAGTTCTTTTTTTTTTTTTAAGATGTATTTATTTATTTATTTGACAGAGAGAGAGAGAGAGAGAGAGATCACAAGTAGGGTGAGAGGCAGGCAGAGAAAGATGGGGAAGCAGGCTCCCTGCTGATTAGAGAGCCTGATGAGGGCCTCAATCCCAGGACCCTGAGATCATGACCTGAGCTGAAGGCAGAGGCTTAACTCACTGAGCCACCCAGGCGCCCAAAATAAAGTTCTTCAGGCAGAAATAAAATGATACCAGATGGAAGTGGTAAATTCATGGATGAATATAAAAGACAAATTTTTATATCTTAATCTTATAAAGATAATTAATTGTTCAAACAAAAATAATAACAGTATATTTTGTCATTTATAATATATGTAAAGCAAAATGTGACAACAATAGCACAAAAAGGTCTGGAGGAATAGAAATACTGTGTTGTAAACTTCTTTCACAACATTTGAAGCAGAGTAACATTATCTTCAAAAAATAAAGTTGTAGGGGTGCCTTGGTGGCTCAGTCAGTTAAGCATCTGCCTCCAGCTCAGGTCATGATCCTGGGGTCCTGGGATCAAGTTCCATGTCAGGCTCCCTGCTCAGTGGAGAGTCTACTTCTCCATCTCCTTCTGTCCCTCACCCACCATTTGTTCTCTTTTTTTCTCTCAAATTAATAAATAAAATCTTTTAAAAAAAAGAAAGAGTAAAGATGTATATTGGAAACTTAGAGCATACACTAAAATTTTAAGAAAAGGGGATATAATGAAAAGCTAAATGTGGAGAAAAATGTGGAATTATTTTTTAAAAACCAACTAATCTCAATCAAAAAGAATGCAGTGAAAGAGGAAATGTGAAAAATATATATATAGGACAAATAGACAACAAAGGTAAAGAGTATAAATTTAAACCAATGATATTGATACTTTAACTGAATGTAAATGACCTGAAGACTCCAATAAAAAAAAAAAAAAGTTGTCAGACTGCACAAAAGAAGCAAGACCCAACTATATGCTACCTATACAAAACCCACTTTAAAAAAAAAAAAAGAAAAGAAAAAAACACAGATAGGGTGCCTGGGTGGCTCAGTTGGTTAAGCCACTGCCTTCGGCTCAGGTCATGATTCCAGGGTCCTGGTATTGAGTCCCATATCCAGCTTCTCCTGCTTGGCAGGGAGCCTGCTTCTCCCTCTCCCTCTGCCTGCCACTCCCCCTTCTTGTGCTCTCTCTCCCTGTGTCAAATAAATGAAATCTTTGAAAAAAAACAAAAACAGAAACACAGATAGATTAAACAAAAAGAAATAGGAAAAGACATAGCATGTTAACTAAAATAATTTGGGATGACTACAGACAAAATAGGCTTCAATATAAGGAATGTTACTAGGAATAAAGAATATCATTATGTAAAGATAAAGGGGTCATTTTATCAAGAAGACATAAAAATCTTAAATATGAGACAACTGTCATATGATCTTCCTGATATGAGGAAGTGGTGATGCAACATGGGGGCTTAAGTGGGTAGGAGAAGAATAAATGAAACAAGATGGGATTGGGAGGGAGACAAACCATAAGTGACTCTTAATCTCACAAAACAAACTGAGGGTTGCTGGGGGGAGGGGGTTTGGGAGAAGGGAGTGGGATTATGGACATTGGGG
>NC_081559.1:80304342-80332778 GCF_022355385.1 Mustela nigripes
ACAAAACAACCTGAGGGTTGCTGGGGGGAGGGGGTTTGGGAGAAGGGAGTGGGATTATGGACATTGGGGAGGGTATGTGCTTTGGTGAGTGCTGTGAAGTGTGTAAACCTGGTGATTCACAGACCTGTACCCCTGGGGATAAAAATATATGTTTATAAAAAATAAAAAAATAATAATAAAATAAAAAACAAACAAACAAAAAAAATCTTAAATATATACACACCCCAAAACAGCTTGAAAATACATGAAGCAAAAACTGATAGAACCAAAATGAAAAATAAGCAAACCCATAAATACAGTTGAAATTTCAATGCTGTTTTCTTGGCAATTGGCATGACAGACAAAAGAATGAAACAAACAAACAAAAAATACATGAGAGTAAAACAACACTGAAATATTAACCAAAAGGAACCACATACTAAGTCATAAAATAGTATCAATAAATTTAAAAATATTCAAATCATACAGAATATGATTCTGGATCAAAACATTTTATGTAAATAAGCTATAAATCAATAAGAAAAATATTAATATAACAATCCCTATGTATTAAGAAATTAAACAACATACTTGTAAACGACCCCTGGTTCAAAGAGAAGATCACAATGGAAAACTTGAAAATATTTTGAACCTAATGAAAATGAAAAGTATATCAAATTATAAGATACAACTAAAAAATACTTAAGAGTTTGGCACTCTCTCATGGAACTAAACATATACTTACCATATGACCTAAAAATCTACTCCTAGGTATTTATCCAAAGAACTGAAGATATAAATAAATAAAATAAATATAAACATAAATAAATACATAAATATCTCCACTCAAAAATATTATGTGACTGTCAGGGGCACCTAGCTGGCTCAGTCAGTAGAGCATGTGATTCTTGACTTTGGAGTTATAAGTAGCTTAGTTATAAGCTAAGAATAGCGATTACTTAAAAATTAAAAATCTTTGGGGCACCTGAGTGGCTCAGTGGGTTAAAGCCTTTGCCTTCAGCTCAGGTCATGATCCCAGGGTTCTGGGATCAAGCCCCACGTTGGACTCTCTACTCAGCGGGGAGCCTGCTTCCTCCTCTCTCTGCCTGCCTCTGCCTGCTTGTGATTTCTGTCTGTCAAATAAATAAATAAAATCTTAAAAAAAAAAAAAATCTTTGAAAAAAATTATGTGAATGTCTTATATTTCATATATACTAGTATAATTTCAAAAGGAAACACTTAGCAGAGATAATAATAACACAATATGTAAGATTTATAGAATGAAAATTATAGAAAAATTAAAGTAGACCTAAATAAATGAAGAGATACACCATTTTCAGGAGACTTGAACTATATGATATCAATTGTTCAAACTATATTATATCAATTGTTCCAAAAAAGAGCTGCAGATTCAACAATAATGCCAATTAAAATCCCAGAAGGATATTTTTTGGCGAGTTGATTTTTAAAATTACAGAAATGCAGAGAACACAGAATAGCCAAAACAATTTTTAAAAACAACAAAGTTTGTTACACTGATTTGAAATCTTACTATAAATCTATAGTACTCAAGACAGTGTAGTATTGCTGTTAGGTTATGTGCTTAGATAAATAGAACCATACAGAGACTCCAGGAAATATCCACTCATATGCAATAACTGTGCAAGCTGAAATTGTACAAACTGATCTTAGTAATCATTTGGAAAGTTTATAATTATTTTGTGACCTTTATAATTTTTTGTCAAACATTTAAAATTCTCTTACTATTGGCTATAAATATACAGGGAAGTGAAAAAAAACAGTAAAGCTGATATTTATTCAACATACTGCAATTTAAAATATCAAAAACATTAAGAATTAGAGTGCTTTAATTCTTCATTTTAAAAAGTAGTGTGTTGGGGCACCTGGGTGGCTCAGTGGGTTAAGCCTCTGCCTTCAGGTCAGGTCATGATCTCAGGGTCCTAGGATTGAGCCCCAAGTTGAGCTCTCTGCTCAGTGGGGAGTCTGCTTCCCTCTCTCTCTGTCTCTGCCTGCCTCTCTCCCTACTTGTGATCTCTGTCTGTTCAAATAAATAAATAAAGTCTTAAAAAAAAAAAAGCAGTGTGTATATATAAAAGAGTACTCTACTATAAAGAGTAGTGTGAATGTGCTTCCTTGTCATATACTACAACACAGAGCAAGCACCTCTTCTATGCCTTGAAAATTATCATATTCCTGTTTGGATCAGCTTCCACCCTTTTATCTATGTATTTTCTATGTCATAAAAAATCCCCAAATGTTCCCTTAATGTTAAATTCTATGCCAGTGTCACTTTCTCTGGCACATCTTTCTCCTTTTCATCACAGCTATTTTCCTCACATATGTTAGTAGGTTCGCCATTACTAAATTCCTTGGGCCACATATCTAGTCTCTCCAATGGCAGGCAGTGTTAACGTTCCCACAGTCAGCTATTCCCTCTCTAACTACATTTACATTCAACTGGAATTTCACTTCCAACACTATCATCTTTTGTTTCTTTGCTGTACTTTCATCCTGATTAGCCAATTTCCTCTTCTAAGTATCCATTTGTGTAAAATGACACGTGCATTTATCAGTTTGTGACAAAGAAGCAAGACAACTACACATTTTGCATTAACTGAATAACATGTTCCCTGAGAAAATCAATAGATTTTGAAAGAAATGGCATGACTGGTCACTATCATAATGCTTATGTTGTTCATTTATTTAAAGACAGAGTCTGAGCATACATGAAAGTGGGGGGCGGGGGCAGAAGAGGGGCAGAGAGAGAATCTTAAGCAGATTCCACCCCCAGCATGGAACCCAAGTCAAGGCTCAATCTCACCACCCTGAGATCATGACCTGAGCCAAAATCAAGAGTCAAGACACTTGACTCACTGGGCCACCCTGGTGCCCCTCCAATGAGCATTTTTAAAATGCAAAAGAGTCTGTGTGCCCAACAGGAAAAGGGAATCTTATTTGTTAAACAACTATCCAGTTTACCTGCCAGGAGTCCTCTAATCTATGTTTTAATTTACATAAAAGGCTTTTGGGGTCCAGGAAGATAAAGGTCTCATAGTGAGTGAAAGTCTGCCTCGGACCAGAATTTGCATGATCTGACTCCCATTTCAGTTCTCTTGGCTTTCTACCAAATGGCAACAATTTACTCTCACTCTCATTCTATTTTCATCATTGCTTATTTGCCCTTTAATTGAATTCATTTTAAATTCAAATACGAAAATGGATTCAAAGATGAAAAAAATTAAGCTGCTAATAAATTATACGACCAAAAATTACTTCAAAGCCAAGTTTATTATGTGTTCAGATCAATACTCTGGAAACTATAGATTCATAAACATATAAAGCATTTTAAACTATCTCCCTTAAATATGATGTGATAGATGAATTGTATTTAATTATATGCACAAAGATAACTCAGTTGTGAAAATCTCCACCCTTGGTGTTGACTCTTATATGCCACTGCTACACGCCTTCTTATTTCCTCATGAAGATCAGACTTTCTTAATTAAACAAACAGATCATCTATACCTTGTGATTATAATTCAACAATTAAAATCTCAGAAGAGACATCATTTACATTAGAGTATGCAGAGTTGTTCATCTTTCCAAATAACTAGAGAAAAGAGGCTCCCTACAGTTCATATGCTTTTTATAAAGGTAATATTGTATAATTCATCATGAGATGAAACATGACAGGCAAGTTCAAAGGAAGCAATGGCATTTTAACTTTTGAGCCTAATGAAGCATATAGAACAGCAAAACATTCTGCTTGTTACTATTGCATGGTATCGGAGCATGAACTTTCTCTCACCTTAGGCCCCACTTAACTTTACTATTAATAATTTCAGTATTATCCTTGCACTGTGTCTATCTTCCCAAACCACATAGATAAATAAGTGTACTTTACACTTTCCTCTACTACTTTCACTTAAATATTGAGGTATTATGTACTAATATTTCTTTCAACTTGCCTTTTGCAATTTATTTTCCCATTCTTAAACCTCGCATGACACACAGTATGGTCTATGCCCTGCTTAAGGAGGTCTAGACCCTTCTGTCATACCTGAAAATTTGTACTGTCATCAGTAATTAGATTTCAACCTCAAATGCAGTGCAATGTTCATAATTCAAAGACAAATTATCTACACCGGGCTCCAAACTGACCACATACACAAAGTGTGCCTATTCTCAATGCAGATCAGCCAGTTAGGTAATTAAGTATGAAGTAACCAGAATCTCTAGGAAGTTAAACTCTAACAGAAAAAAATATATCACTCTCCTGGAGAACATGATAAGGATTTTTAATGTAAAATCTGACATTCCTCATTATTTCCTATGACTTGGAGCCCAACCCAGTAAGATTTCACCAAATATTTCATTAACATCTTACATATCAAAAAGGACACAAATGGCTGAAATAACCTTGAATTCTAGGAAAGCCCAGAAACATAAGTTATCAGGAAAAGACCATTTAGAAAACTTGGAACTAATATCACAAGAATAAAAATACAACATGTAGATAAATCCAAGTTCAAATAACATTTTAGAAATAGCTAGGTTTAATAATCTAAGGGAGAACAGCCTTCTATCAAAAACAGAACCAATGAACAAAAACAGTGAGGAAAATAGTTCAATTTAAGGTTAACTGATGTCTGTAAAATAAATTTAAAATAATTAATATAAATCTAATATAACACCTGGGTGGTGCAATCGGTTAAGCGTTCAACCCTTGATATCAGCTCTGGTTGTGATCTCAGGGTTGTGAGATGGAGCTCCACACTGGGCTCAGTGCTCAGTGTCCAGTCTTCTTGAGATTCTCTGTCTCTGCCCCTCTCCCAACTCATGCATGCATGCTCACTCTTTCTCTCTCTCTCTCTCTCTCTCCCTCCCCCTCTCAAAATAAATAAATAAAATATTTTTAAAAAGCAAAATGAAATAATTAACATGCAGTTTTTTGTTTGTTTTACACAATTAAGATTACAGAGACATGAAACTGTTTCTAAGCATTTGGAAAGAAACCAACCCGTGTAAGAATAACCTTTGATAAAGAACTGCCCAAATACCAAACAAGGTAGCCTAGGACCCCAAACCTCTTTCTGTATTATACTGATATGATAGCACTAGTATGATAAACTAGATGCCCGAGTCTAATAGTGGCACAAAATAAGCAGCATTTTGAGGACTCTCCAGGAATTGACACATACTGTTCCCAGAGTAGAAATGCAGAGAAACTTTGTGAAGGCAAAAGAGGGAACAATGAAGAAGAGGTATGACTTGTATTTGTAAAAGTACATAAATTCACATATGCTTATCTAGAAAATGTCAGGGCTGTAGACCTGTCAGTGCTTCCACTGACTCAGCAGTGAGCCAGTGTAAATAAATTAGTGATATCTGATTTCTGTTGCTTCTCTGCCTCTACTCCTCTGCCTATGGGCACCTCCACATATTCTTAGACTACAAATCAGAGGAGGTCAACTCTAAACAATACTCGGGAGTTGAATTAGCTGTTTAACAATCCTGACAGCCAACTAACTTTTCTGATATTCCTAATAGCTGCCAAGGAGATTACCTGGATTAAGAAAAGCTGGGGGGAGCGGAGTCAGTTAGGTAGAGTGGAGTACATTAGTCCCCCTTATCCAGTTTTGATTTTCAGGTTTCAGTTAACCAAAGTCAACAGCAGTCAGAAGTAAATAATCCTGCTTCTGACACACTGTCAGAAGGTCAACAGCAACCAAACACTAGGTCACAATGCCTCGTCAGTCACCTCATCTCCTCATGCAGGCATTTAATCATCTCACATCATCACAAGAAGAAAGGTGAGTACAGTACAATAAAATATTTTGAGAAAGAAAGAAAGACCACATTCACATAACTTTTACTGCAGTGTATTATAACTGCTCTATTTTATTATTGTTGTTGTTAATCTCTCACTGTGCATAATTTATAAAATAAACCTTATCATAGGTATGTATAGGAAAAAGAAGAGTATATATACAGTATCCATCGTTTCAGACATGCCCTGGGGGCCTTGGTACATATCCCCCAGGGGTTGGGGGGACTACTATACACGGATAGAACATGGACGTCACAAAGAAATTGGGCATTACCTAAGAATTGAAGTAGTCACTGGAAGAAGTAATAGCCAGTAGAAACTTCATCTGGAAAACAATAAATTAGATAATCGGTAAATCAGTTTATCTCAAATACACATGATTAATATGCCTATTAATTACAGTCAGGTAATCATCAAGGGAAAAAAAATCCAAGTTTCAGTGCCTACATTCATGGTAAGTCCCAGGTACTGGAAGTCTATAGACCTGCTTTTTAACCAAAAATTTGTCAGTAAATAGCTAAGTCATCTTGAGAAAAATAGCTATTCTGTATCTCAATTTCCTTATCTTGAAAATTGTCATTTTTATTAGATTATTTCTTCTAACATGAAAATGCTATAACTCAACTAAAATTAAGTATACGAACTTCAGCAGCAAAGAATTCAGCGTTAAGTTCAAGAGTCCCAAATAAAGGATGTCTGGGTGGCTCAGTCTGTTACGCATCTGCCTTCAGCTCAGGTCACGATCCCAGGGTCTTAAGATGGAGCACCACATTGGGCTCCCTAGCTTGGCAGAGAGCCTGCTTCTCTTTCTCTCTCTGCCTGCAGCTCCCCCAACTTGTGCTCTCTCTGTGTCAAATAAACAAATAAAATATTAAAAAAAAAAAAAAAGAGTCCTGAATACTTAGCTCTTGACTTCAGCTGTGACACTAGGCACTCTAACATCACAGACCATTACAACATTATATACTGTAGTTTCTGAGTCTTCTTTCCTGTGTTTCTTCTTCCTTAATTGTTTTTTTGGTCAAGGTGTCCAACATCACACATTGACACCTGGTAGTCACTACAGATTGACTTACTGGTCAGTATATGGATTGCTGGATGGCATCCCAGATTTTTGGAAATGGCAAAGGGCCACAAGTCCAATATAGTACAAGCTTTGAAATACAGAAAAAGTAATCTTTTCTCAAAGATTAAAAGGAGAAAACCAATATATCTTGGATAGCAGTTCAGGATGTTCTATATATTCCTCTATAAAATACTTTTAAATATTTGCCCTTTTCCATGCATTCCATGCATACAAACACATACACACACACTCACATTCACACTTACTCACAGACTTCTGCCTACTCTATATTCTCTAGGAAATCTCAGCAAAATCTTCCCTCCAGAATCTTTTCAATCTGAAGAATGACAAAAATATTACATGGAGAAAAAAGTGCAAAGGCTGTTAACAAATAATAACTTGTAATCCCCATACAACTTCTTATAGATTCCTCAGAAATAAATCCATATGAATACATTCAGCAATCCCAGAAAACACCAATAATTTTCCTACCTTTTAATAAAAATGATACCAAAAAAAAAAAAAAGGCTACCAAAGGTAAGAGGGAAGTTTAAAATGTAATCTGAAGGAAAAAGACAGACTATAAAATAGCAGGATCTAGCAGACCAATTTTCCATCCTCTGCAGTTACACACAACGATCCCCCCAGTTCCCTGAAACGATACAGAAAGCAAACAAAACACACAAACAAACAGAACATAATGTCAGGAGACAAAGTTGCTGAGAGTTATTTGTTCAACTAATGATTATGTATTTTGCATCATAGAAAGCTGCTCAGATCAACTTATATTCAAGTGTAACATGATCAAGATATTAAGTTCCAGAACATATTGTTTGGAGGATAAACAGATAATAGCCACATGAAAACAAGTTATATTACTGTATAATCTGGATCCTCTCTTTAAGAAAATTTCAGAGAATCAAACATTCTGGCTGACGTGATTGATTTAGTCCCATTTCTTCAACAAAGCAATTTTCCCTCACTCCAACCCTGATCCAGCTTGGGTGAGATCCCTAGTGATTCTTAAACATACACCTTCATATATGCACAAACACATAGCCAGATACAAAGCTTCAGAACAAATATTCACTCAAGCATATACCTTTAGTTTTTTTTATACTTAGGAACTTATTTCTAAAGAAAAAAATTTTATTTATGTATTTATTTATTTATTTATTTATTTATTTATTTATAAAATCTTATATGTCTATGGGGACCTGGATGTTACACAAGGATGATGAGCCAGACACTGGCCTTGTAACAGATGTGAAACTTAACAAATCCAAAATAAATTCAGCTGGACTTCAGCCAGTAATGGCAGAGTAAGACACACCAAACCAACTCATCCAGAAGGAAAATTTAAAAAACTATAAGGTATGAATATAACACAAAAACAGCTACCTGAAGGTATTTGTGTGTTTGTCATGCCCCAATATATGACAATAAGTTTCTTGAAGGCAAAATTATTTAATCATCTTTTTATACTCCAAATTATTTAATTTACTAAAGTGTTTTCCCCATAGTTACTGCATAATATATATAGATTGAACTGAATATCTGTGCTCAATAAATACAAAAGTGGTTAATTGTAACCGTTATTAGCAAAGCTACAAAAATGGCCTTTCCTGAGGCACCTGGGTGGCTCAGTCAGTTTAGCATCCAACTCTTGGTTTGGCTCAGGTTATGATCTTAGGGTCATGAGATTGAGCCCGGAGTCAGACTGTACACTAAGCAAGGAGTCTGCTTGAGATTCTCTCTCTACCTCTCCTTCTGCCACCCCCCTCTCATTCACGCAATCATGCATGTGCTCTCTCTCTCTAAATAAATAAATAAATCCTTATTTTTAAAAATTACCCTTTCCCTGGTCAGATTTTACACACCGATTATAAGTACAGGTGCACCTCAAGAGACACAGGTCTTTAGGCATGATCTGATACCTTACACTGGAAAAAAGCATAGCAGGAACACCTTTTCTAGAATTTTCTCTTCCATCACAAATACGGCAACAGTTACTACAAAGGGAATTATCTCTTCCCAGTATTCAGTATTCTTTCTGGCTAAGCTCTCCTGGATTTAGAAGGAAATAAGAAAAATGTTAATAGCATAGGGGGGTGCCTAGGTGGCTCAGTCGTTAAGGGTCTGCCTTCAGCTCAGGCCATGATCCCAGGGTTCTGGGATCGAGGCCCAAATTGGGCTCCCTGCTCAGTGGAAAGCCTGCTTCTCCCTCTCCCACTCCCTCTGCTTATGTTCCTGCTCTTGCTGTATTTTTCCTGGCAAATAAATAAATAAAATCTTAAAAAAAAAAAAAAGGAAAGAAAAATGTTAATAGGATATAAAAAACCCTGAGGATCATCCCAGAATCACCTCAACTCTTAAGAATGACAGAATTGAATAGAAAAAATAATTAAACTTTAACTAATCTTCTTCTTTTTACTCAAGGCCAGCTACAAGATAGCAGGTCAGTCCCTAGCATAGTCTGACACATAACAGGAATGCTTTGAGACTATTCTTTATGACATCAATGAGTATCTTTCTTTGAGCTCTATGGGTGTAATTTCCCTTAGGTTTCAATATAAAAAATAACAAAAACTGCATTGTGAACAAGTCTTGAAACTCAAAAAATACATGAAAGTGTTTTGCACCCTGTCCAGCATATGAAAACTCTCTAAGTGGTACTATTACTGTTAGTAGTAGTGTGTTCCAAAATAATTGCTTTATTCATAGCTATGAACACATAAATCATAAAAATAATCTGTTCACAGAAGCCAGGAAATGAAAAATCTAATATTTATCTTCAGATACTCATTGATTTCCTACTGTGTCCCAGGCTCGCTCTCTTTCCATAGAATAATTTTACTTAATTTTAATACTATGTTGTCAATACCTTATGAACATAGACAGAAAATAATTCAAGTGATCTTGTAGCCACGGGATGAGGTACTCTTAAGACTTGTGTTGACAGTGTCTCAATAGCAATTGAAGGAAGGAACTTTTTAGTCATCCTTTATGGATCAATGTTTACAGTGAATTTTTTTTGTGGCTGTTGTGTTTGCTTCCTATTATGTTTGTTTTTGTTTTTTTCATTGGATGGTGTTTTTTGTAGTTAGAATAACATAAGCTAAGAGAAACTTTAGGGAAGGCACAAAAAACTTGTATCCAAGAACAGTCAGTGCAATGAGATTAACCAGGCCAGCCAGGGTAATATTTTATTTTAGCTGGTTACTACATCAGCAAGTTATGTAAAGGAGTAAATTGGGAAAAGAACTCCCCAGTCCCTACCACTAATAGCCACAATCTGAAGGAAAACACAAAACTGTTGGGGCAATAAGCAGATAATGTCAAATCAAAAACACACATATGTGCTAATAAAGGTAATGAACAAATAAAGTAGCAGCAACATGGGAACTGGGGGCGGGGTTTAACCCGATACATTAGGCCACTGGGGAGCAACATAATTAATGAATATTTATGGTTGAATCCTTTTTAGTAAGTAGAGTGGTAAATACGGAGAACCAAAAAGCTATGAACCACCACTGATGTTGCTGTCAAATCAAACTCAATATATGCTATGAATAAAAATAGCCTTTTTTCTACATGTAGACAAAATCACTAAGTCATTTAGGACAGTGAAGTTAACCAGGTTCTGTCATTCATAAAGTTTAACACAACAGATATATAAAAAGATACCCAAATCACTAGTCATCAGGGAAATGAAAATCAAAGCCACAATGAGATATCACCTCACACCTGCTAGAATGGCTATTAACAAAAATACAAAAGATAAGAAGTATTGGTATAGATGTAGAGAAAAGGGAATCCTTGTACACTGTTGGTGGGAATGTAAATTGGTAGAGCCACCATTTAAAACAACATAGAGATTCCTCAAAATATTAACTATAAAACTACCATTTGATCCAGCAACCTCACTTCTGGGATATATTTAAAAGAAACAAAATCAGTACATTGAAAAGATATCTGCACTCCCATATTTATTGCAGCATTATTCACCATAATCAAGATATACACGAAACAAGTGAAGTGTCCATTGACAGATGAATAAAGAAAATATGGTGTGTGTGTTTATATACACAATGGAATATTAATCTGCAACAATATGGATGAACCTTGAGGACATTATGCTAAGTGAAATAAGCCAGATGCAGAAAGACAAATACTTCATGACCTCACTTACATAGAGAAGCTAAAAAAGTTAAACTCATAAAAGCAGAGAGAATAATGGTGATTCCCAGGAACGGAGATAATAGAAAAAATGGAGAGACGTTGGTTAAAGGTCACAAACTTAAAATTTATGCAGGATGAGTCAGTTCTGGAGATCTCTTGTCCAGCACAATGACTACTTATAATACTGTATTATATACTTGAAATTTTCTCTGAGTATATCTTAAATGTTCTTACCATAAAAATAAAAGTAACTATGTCAGGTGATAGGTTTCTTAATTAACTTGATTGTGGTAATCATTTCACAATGTATACATGAAGCAAAACATCATGTTGTACACCTTAAATATCCACAATTTTATTTGTCAGTTATACTTCAATAAAACTGAAAATATTTTTAAACAAAACATTCCTTTGAAATTAGGAGGTTTTAATATCAAGTCATGATACAGAAAATAGGATAAAAGTTCAGCAAAAAAGTCACAATAGAGTTGTCCTTCTCTTGTCTTTAAAAGGAAATACTATAGTTCTCTATCTTTGGATATATTATCACTACTACTAAAAGCCTATTAGATCAGGGGCCAATTTAGTTTATAGTCTTTATTGCCAAAGACAGATGCTGAATGGTAATTTGTTCAAGTTACATTTGGTAATTTGTTCAAATTTGGTAATTTGTTCAAGTTACACAGCAGTTAACTTTTTGGAAAAGTGGCTTTTCCTCAATGGTATCTTTGAGTTTTTTCTGCATGCCAAAATCTGAAATGACCTTTCTTTTTACCTAAAATGTAGCTCAAAAATAGGAAGACTGGATCAAAGTTTTAATATCTCTACTGTTATCACAATAGCTAAGCCAAAGTCAGACCCCCAGACAACCCTTCTTTAATCGTGGGATTCAATAGTAAGACTGTTTGAGAAATTAAGCATAGTAAATGCATAGTTAATAGATATACATCATAGTCCAAATGATAATATCTAATTCTAAAAATAAATGTTTATGTTTCATGGCTACACTTCACTTTACCAAAAAGAAAAAAAAACCAATAAGGGAAACTTGACCTATATATCATTTAGAATGGTTAGCAGAACTTGCTTCTCAAATATCTCAGTATTAGACTTTTTATACTTCTTTGCACAACAGGATTCTGTACCCTTTCATGGTCTGAGAGCAATGGCCTACCACAATGATATGGGAGCCATAAGGAGTATATACGTTAGGAATTTCTACTAAATATCTACATCTATAATATTTCTACTAAATATACTAAATGGAGCAACTCTAAAGAGACATGGCATTTTTCAATAAAATAAAGCTTTTGAGCAATGATTTTTAAACCACTCTTCCAGTGAAAATTTTGCTATTAAATAAATGTAATTATACTTCTAATTCTTAAGTACTTTGAATTTCAATTAAAATACAGCATGATTTTCATAATGTAATTGAGATACGGTCACTACCATTGTCTACAACTTGATTGCTATCATAATTCTTGGTGATTTTAATAGCCAGGCAGTTCATTGACCTCTACTCTTTAAATAATTTTGATTTCCTCTTCTCTTAAGCCACACACTGTCCTAAATGACATCCCCTTCACAATCTCAATATTAAACATTACTCTCTTTTGCGACCACCTGCTCCTCCACGTTTCCTCATTCTCTCTGATACCAGATTTTCAAGATTTCTTCTACCCACTAGAAACTACAATCTTGCAATTTTTTCCACAGGCTACTATCCCCATTATATTCTGATCTCCTTCCTTATACAGCACTTGCAAGGAGCTGGAGAAAAACACAGAACCATGCTGACTGGTCTCACTTTGAAGTCAAGAGCACTAACTTCAAGTAGGCCTTTCATCCTGCCCAAGCCATCATATTATATTTTCCTACCATACACTTTGATTTTCCTTGTATTTCACAGCTTTTTCACTTTCCTCAAATCGTTAATGCCTCCACCCCCAGATTATGACCACTTTCCTTCCTTCTATCTTAGTATGACTTCTCCATGTGTGCCTTGATCCCAATATCCTCTACCTACTCAAGAGTATTGTTCTAGGAATTCTCCTCTCTTTAAGATAGCATCACATTACCCCATCTGTACTGCATTAGCACACAAACATGCAGTAATATATGTCATTTTATAAGTAACTCCTTGTTACCAACTATCCTTTCCGCCTTCACAGCAAAACTCATCAAAAATGTATTACACTCCCTGCTGACCTTTTCCTATTGAATGTAATCTAGTTAAGGCCTCTACTTCATGCAGTCTTGTGAAGTCACCGGTGATCACCTCCTCCTCCTCAGACTTCACCTTACTTAGCATATCTCTACCATTTGAACCTGTTAATCACTTAGACTCCTTGTCAAAACCCTTCCTTCAACTGGTTTGCACACAAATTAAGGAATGGATCCTATTTACAACTGCATCAAAAACCGTAAAATACCTAGGAATAAACCTAACCAAAGACATAAGGGATCTGTACTCTAAAAACTACAAAATACTTATGTAAGAAATTGAGGAAGGGAAACAATAGCAAAAATGAACTGCTGGGACGTCATCAAGATAAAAAGCTTCTGCACAGCAAAGGAAACAGCCAACAAAAGTAAAAGGCAACCTAGCAAATGGGAGGAGATATTTTAAAATTATGTTATTTAAAAATTATGTATCAGGGACGCCTGGGTGGCTCAGTTGGTTGAGCGGCTAACTTTGGCTCAGGTCATGATCCCGGCATCCTGGGATCAAGTCCCACATTGGGCTCCTTGCTCGGCGGGGAGCCTGCTTCTCCCTCTGTCTCTAGCCTGCCACTCTGTCTGCCAGTGCTTGCGCTCTGTATCTCTCTTTCTCTAACAAATAAAATCTTTAAAAAAAAAAAAAAAAGAAAAGAAAAAAAAATTATGTATCAGATTAAGAGCTAGTATGCAAGATCTACAAAGAACTTATCGAACTCAATACCCAAAACCACATAATCCAGTCAATTAATGGGTGGAGGACATGAACAGACACTTCTCCAAAGAAGACATACAAATGGCCAATAGACACATGAAAAAATGCTCAATATCACTTGGCCTCAGGGAAATACAACTCAAAACCACGAGATACCACTATATACCAGCCAGAATGGCTAAAATTAACAAGACAGGAAACAACAAATTTTCAAAAGGATGCAGAGAAAGAGGAGCCCTTTTACACTGTTGGTGGGAATGCAAACTGGTACAGCCACTCTGGAAAACTGTATGGAGGCTCCTCAAGAAGTTAAAAATAGAGCTACCCTATGACCCAGCAATTCCACTACTAGGTATTTACCCCAAAGATATAAATATAGTGATCCAAAGGGGTACCTGCAACCCAATGTGCATAGCAGCAATGTTCACAAGAGCCAGACCATGGAAAAAGCTTGAGATGTCCATTGACAGATACAGAAGATATGGGGTGTGTGTGTGTGTGTGTGTGTGTGTGTGTGTGTGTGTAAAGGGCTATTACCCACCCATCAAAAAGAATGAGTACTTACTATTTACATTGACATGGATGGAACTGAAGGGTATAATGCTGGGAAAAATAAGTCAAACAGAGAAAGACAATTATACTGTTTCATATGTGAAACATATGAGAAACATTGCAAAGGATCACATGTTAAGAGAGAGGGAAAACTGAATGGGAAGTCATCAGGGAGGGGAAAAAACCATGAGAGACTCGTTACTATTGGCAACAAACTGAGGGATGCTAGAGGGGAGGTAGATGGTGGGATGGAGTAATTGGGTGATGGGCATTAAGGAGGGTATATGATGTGATGAGCTCTGAGTGTTATACACTACTGATAAATTATTGAGCACTACATCTGAAACTAATAATGTACTATAAGTTGACTAATTCCATTTAAATAAAAAATTAAAAAGAAAAAATTTTCAAATAAAAAATAAAGTTATTATCCACACAATTGCCAGGGCAAGCCATTTTACAACATAAGTTATGTAATATGACTTCTCTGCTCAAAACTGCCCCCATGACTTCCTACCTCATTCATACTGAAATCTAAAGCCCATACAGTGGCCTAGAAGTCCGATATGATTTTCACCATCTCTCCACTCTCCCTATCCCAAAAACCTCTGTAATAACACCTTCTACCACTCTTTTGCTCAGTTCAATCAAGCCACATGGGTCCCTTTGCTGGCTTATGGACATGCCAAGTATGCCCCTACCTCAGAATCTCTGCGTTTTGTGTTCCCTCTTCAATGAGGACTTTCTTGACCATCCTACACAAAATAGCAATACAGACTCCCCAACCCAGAAGCTCCAGCCACCTCACACACTTACCTTTCTTTATAGTACTAATCATCTGGCATTCGACATACTTATTTTTTTTGTTGTGTCATTCCTCACTAAATACAGGCTCCATGAGTGAAAGAATATTTCTTTACTTGCTTGTTTGTTCATTCACTTATTCCAAAAGCTAAATATTCCAAAATCTAAATTGCCTGGTATATAATAATAGCTCAATAAATATTTGTTGATTAAAGAAATCATTTTACATCATTTAAAATGGAATTTCTATCCAAAGGGAGTGTGCCATTATGTAAAACCACAAAATCTCAAAGCATTCGAACTGGTAAGGACAAAGGGACTATCTACCAAAAATAAAATAGTTTCATTTTTTTCTCTGGAAATTCTCATCGGCAATGGGAGCAAGAGTTAGGACCAGAAAAACAAGTGCTCAGTTACCACCAGCCCCAACCAAAGCAGCCCTATTTTGTTGTTGTTGGTGGTGGTGGTGGTTCTATTTCAGGCTTAGACATAATGGTTTAATAAATATTTTAAAGTAAGTTCTGAAACCTAAAATCTAGAACTATAGATCTGGTCACAGAGAAAGAGATTAAATCCTGGAAAATGAAATGAGTTAACCCAGGTCAAATCGAGAGAGTTTCAAAAAACCAGGGCTGGAACTCTGATTGAGTTCCTCAATCCTGTCTTCATGTTTTCCCTACTCTAGGCCAAGATTTCTCCATGTAGAGCTGCTCTTCAATAGGTATAATGCTTGAATGAGATATGTGTTGCCTTTCCAAAAGATCCAATTATTATTTCAGATTTAATTATCATATTTCCAATTTCTTACAAAATGTTTTAAATTTCAAATTTGATAATTATTCTTTTGGATTGCTGAAAACAATACTCATATGTTTGAACTTTTCATAATTTTTCATAAAAACTAATCTATATTCACACTGCTAAGGCAGTGCAGAAGACTTGATTACAATTTGCTATATTTAAGTATTTCCCTAAATAGATAATGTAATCTAAATTTTCTGCACGCTATTTCTCAATTTCTCTTCATGCATCTATGGATAGACTTTTCAGCACACAACCCACCAAGTTAAATTGGTTTGTGATTGAAACAAATGAAAAAGAAAATGTATGACCCTTGTGCATTCTACTAAGCTGACACAATGCATGTGTTTCTCTGCCAGGTTTAGATTAACCACTGATTTGATGCACCAACTGGCCCATTTCTTATAAATGGGTTTTCTTCTATTCAGTGTTTAGTAAGCTCCTTGTCAACAATATAACCCCTAGGCTGAATAAAAATCCCCTTAGACCCTGACAGCCTCTGAGGATTATTTGCTCAGCAATGCTTTTAGGGATCTCTGACAACTCCATTTTGATATATTTTCCAAGAAAGTATATTACTAAAAGCCCTAAACACTTAAGCATTTGCAATTTTAAAGACTTAATGCTTGGAGAAAAATGGGAATCCTACCAGGATTTTTGATGGCTATTTAGAAGATGGGATATCTAATCCATCCCTTCACTTATTGCAAAGAAAGTAAATTCAAGACAACAGTAATTCACTTGATCAAAAGAAGTTTTCAGCCCCAAGGGCTGTTTGGGGTTCTCCTAATTGGTCATGTGCCCAAAAAAACAAAAAAACACAGACTGAAGGCATCCCAGCATGGGCTTCACTTATAATTACATTTCTAGGATCCTATTTGTTGGTAGTGGAATACTGAAAACCACAAAATCATGTTTATAGCTTGCAATTATAGTCCATAAAATATTACGGACACAACAGAATGTATTGCTTCCTTACTTTATATAGTCAGTAATCCTCGTGTACTTAAAATTATTTGACATACAGATTCAGTATACAGAGACCTTAAAATCTATCTCTGTCACTAATCAGTGGTATGATTTTGATCTTGGCCTCATAGGTGTGAAGATTAAGTATGATAATGTATTCAAGGTATCTAGCACAGGGAATGGGCACACAATAGTTTGTCAATCGATGTTGATTTCCTTTCTTCTTCCTTTCTCCCTTTTCAAGCCCATACAACTTTACCATAAATAATGCCATAATTTTACTCACTATTTATATTTAAAAATATTTGCTGAGTACATACTACATGCCAGTTTCCCCGCATTGCACTGGGCAATAGAACTGTATACAAACCCAAAACCAACGAAGTCCCTGTCTCACAGAATGTATACTTCCATGGGAAATACAGTAACAGCATTTTTCCTTAAATGGGTCAGTCATGAATGACTTCTCCAAAGAGGTAAAGCAAAAAGTCATATGAAATTCTGGAAAAGAGCTTTCCAAGCAAAGAGAATTGCTAATTCATAAGCCTAAAGAGCACATGGGTGCATCAGAACTTAACACTAAGTGGGATAGCAAAGCCAAAATTCTCTGGAAGACAGAGACTTAAATGAGACTCTCTTACTTCTAAAATGAAGCTGAAAAAAATCTGCTTCCTAGCACTGACTGAACCTATGGCTTATGTAACTGTGTGGATGGAAGTGGAGGAAGAGCCACCCACAGGCTGGATGAGAAATGTGCAGTATCTTCTGTATGACAAAAAAGAAGTTCCAATCTGGTAATATAAATCTGGTTCTTTCTTTGGGATCAAGGAGCTAGTGAGAAGCATATGCCAACTACTCTTCATAAAAGCAGAACAAAAGAGAAAATGTCTTTTAAAACCTTTCACCAGCTCACGTGCTTGCTCTGTGGGAGGTCCCGCTACTATGTTTTAATTCTGTGGAAATTCTGTGGAAAGACCCATTTTGGTGAGGAATTAAGGCTTCCTGACAACAAGCCATATGAGAGAGTCTTCTCCTCCTCGGAAGCAGATCCACCAACCGCAGCCACGCCTTCAGAGACTGCAACCCCTACTGCTATCTTCAATGTAGCCTCATGACAGACGCTAAGCGTGAAATACCCTGCTGAACTGTTCCAGGATTGCTGGCCCTAAGAAATTTAACAAAACTCCACCAGTCTTTCTGGCTATAACAGAACATCCGGTAGTATTTCCTCAGGCTTGTAAAAGTCCGAAAATGAAATGTGTTGGGTGGAGTCCTGGGTGGCTCAGTCCACTGAGTGGCCGACTCTTGATTTGGGTTCAGGTCATGATCTCAAGGTCATGAGATCAAGCCCCAAACTGGTCTCTATGCTGGGCATGGAGCCTGCTTAAGATTCTTTGCCCTTCCCCTTTCGGAGTTAAGGAAGGCAGGAGGAAGGAAGGAAGGGATAGAAGGGGAGGGGAGGGAAAGGGAAGAAATGGAGGAAGAAAGAATGAAAGGAAGGAAGGAAGGAAGGATGGATGGAAGGAAGGAAGGTAGATGTTTATTGTTTAGTGCAAAAGTTAGAGAAGGAATCTTCTAGAACACATATAGGAGACAGAGAGAGAGCTCCTGGGAGTGACCAGTCTGGACTCTGGGCCAGGAGAAGATGCCAGCATGATTTCCCCACTTCTAGAATCACAACTTTATCACGGACACATAGTGTTGGTTGAACTACAAACACTTTCACTCTTGTTCAAAAATTTTCAGGGGCACCTGGGTGGCTCAGCTCGTTGAGTGTCTCCCTTCGGCTCAGGTTATGATCCCAAAGCCCTGGGATGGAGTTCTGCATCTGGTTCCCTACTTGGTGGGAAGACTGCTTCTCCCTCTCCCTCTGCCTGCTTTTCCCCCATGCTTGTGCACTCCCCACCTCTCTCTCTCTCTCTGTCAAATAAATAAATAAAATTTTTTAAAAATCTTTTTTAAAAAGTTTTTTTTAAAAAAGATTTTTAAAAAATTCTGTGAAGTGTGTAAACCTGGTGATTCACAGACCTGTACCCCTGGGGATAAAAATATATGTTTATAAAAAATAAAAAATTAAAAAAAAAAAAAAAGTTTTTTTTTCAATGGCCCAAAGATTCGAGATTGACCTACAGCATCCTAGATGACCTCTTTCCGGGCCCATACCTAGACTAACATGATACTACCTTCTTTTCCTCTTGTTCCCTTCATCTAAGCATTTTCAAGAATGGCCCAAAGGGCTCCATGAACAAAAGAAAGGTCGAGAACCGCAGTCGCTGCCACACAGTGGTTGATGGTGTCATCTTAAAAGAAATGACCATGCAACCAAACATTTCTCCCTCATTATTAAATGTGAGTTTTTCCTTCCTTGCCTGCCTCCCCATAGGGGTTTCTGTTCAGAAACATACAGCTTTGAATTCTCCTCACATCTGCATCACAGTTACAAGTATTGTGAGAAAGAAACCTTAGCAAGTGGCTCTGAGTAGGAAAAGTGTATCTGCAAAATGAAAACTTTAAATAGCTAAACAACTTTTTCTCTTCACATTGACAGTCACTCAAATTAAAATGCAACTATCTTTGGAAGCTATGATTTATTGGGAGCCATGTCCAACAGACACTTTCATCTCATCACAATCTCTAAGGTAGTCTTATCATTCTCATTTTAAATATCCCCATTTTAAATTGAGCGTCAGAGATGTTAAGTAACTGACCCAGATCACACAGCTACTAAACCACGGAGGTAGTAGTTGAATCCACAACTTTGTCCCTGGATGTTATCAATATGGCCACTTAGCTCATTCTGACTTCAGCCCCCCGCCCCCACAAGACGAACTAACAACTACCCGTTGTGAACTAACAAGGCACGCCGTTGTGAAAATTGCAGAACCCAGTGGATAAAGCTGAAGCAATCCCCTGGACCACAGCCACGGGGGGGGGGGGGGGGGGGTGTAAGAGGAGCGACTACACTTTTACTGCACTGCAGAGTCACAGTCCTGCCCAACTGTTCTATACAACCTCCAGTCTATCCCTCGGGAAGTCTGGCCAAGGCAGCCAGCTGCTGTGGAACACGTCCTGCCTTCCTGGCAGAGAGCCAAGCCAGCAGCCATGCCCAACTGTCGAACATAGCTTCCAGGGCCACATAATCAGGGACTCTGAACAGCAGCAGCACCCAGGCCACAAATGCCCTGCAGCGTTGCCCGGCACTGGACCCTGACCCCCTGCAGAACGTAGACTGTGGCCTCGCCCAAAGAACCCAGCCAGTGACCATGCCCGCAGAGGATGGTCTGCAGTCCCAGCGGACAAGGAAGCCAGGACACCACCGGGCAGGCCACGGAGCACTGCCCCATCCCCAACCGCGGGACACTGCTGAAGGCCCCTCTACACTATAGAGCTGGGCCAGCAACTTCACCCGGCAGCAGAGCACAATGAATGCCGTACCTGCTCTCAAAGCCTGACGTGTGGTCCTGCACAACTTGGGGACGCAGTTTGCATCACAGCCACATCACACAGAACAGCCGAGACGTAGGTCCACTGCAAAACCAGATCCGAGGCCTCCTGAACCCAGAATCTGGTGGGTGGCACCATCCAATCAGAGCACAGCCTGAGGCTCATCCAACCAGGAGTGACGCGGGTGCCGGGATGGCAAGCCCCGGGCAATCGCCAAATGCATTAGCGCCACTGCCTTGCTTGGGAACAAGGCCTGCAGCCTCATCAGTCCAGAGGGGATTGGGGAGCGAAACTAGTGGTCCCAAGCTCAAAGTAGAGTGTGGCCAGCTGCCCTGCCTGACCAGGGAACCAACCCAGTAGTCTCACTTGAATGCAGAGCCCAGCCAGCAGACCGCCCACCCCCCAGGCTCAGAACAGGCTGCTACCTCCCCCAAGGAGAAACCCCAATAGCAGCCCCAACCTGTCCCCAGATTTTACCAGCTGACTTGTCCAGTACCCCAAACTGAGTTAACTGGTGAAGGTCTTTCCGTGTAAAGTCTGGAGGAGAGTGCTTACTCAAGTATACAGATACCAACACAAAGATACAAAGGTCGGTAAGAATTAAGTAAAGATGATACCACCGAAGGAAACAAAGCGCCAGCAACTGACCCTAAAGAAATGGAGATCTAGGAAGTTCCTAAAAAATTAAAAATAGAGGGGTGCTCAGGTGGCTCAGTCTCTAGAACATGCAACCCTTGGTCTCAGGATTGGAATCCCATGTTGGAGGTAGAGATTACTTTAAAAAAAATAAAATCTTAAAAAAAAACTAAAAATAGACCATATGATCCACTAATCCCACTTCTGAATAAAATCACTGTCAGAATAAAATTCTGAGATAAAATCACTGTCTTAATATTGATATCTATACCCATATGTTCATTGCAGCATTATTTACAACAATCAAGACATGGAAATAGCCTGTGTCCACCAATGGAGGAATAAAGAAAATGTATGAGTATTATCCAGCCTTTAAAAATAAATAAATAAAACAGGGGCACCTGGGTGGCTCAGCGGTTAAAGCCTCTGTTTTCGTCTCAGGTCATGATCCCAGGATCCTGGGATCGAGCCCCACATCGGGCTCTCTGGTCCATGGGGAACCTACTTCTCTTCCTCTCTCTCTCTCTCTGCCTGCCTCTCCACCTACTTATGATCTCTGTCTGTCAAGTAAATAAATAAAATCTTTAAAAAACAAACAAACAAACAAAAAAAAAAAAACAAGAAAATCCTGCCATTTACAACACCATGCATAAAGCTGGAGGACATTATGCTAAGTGAAATAAGCCAGTGACAGAACAAATACTGCATGTTCCCAATTTTATGAGAAATCTAAAGTGGTCAAATTAATGGGGCAGAGATTAGAATAGTGGTTACCAGGCGTTGGAGGAAAAGGTGAAATGGGAAGGTATTAAAAGCAGATTACCACTTGGGTGCTGGGACTAAATCCCACTGTGGACCCTCTGAAAACTAGGTAAAACGTGCTTCACAGCTGTCTCACTGATATATGGGAAGGTGAAGCTAGTGACTCACTGACTCCTGCCCCCATTGGCTGAGGTTTTCTCTCACGCTTCTGGGCTGCTGCAGTGCATGGCAAGGTTCTAAGATGCCAGAGAAATCCCTCAGACAGTGAGGCAAAGAGATTCAAATGCTTAAGATGCACACTGGTCAGTGTGCCAGAAACTCCCTATCCCAGAAGGAGTAGCTCAAAGCTATTGTAGTAATCTGGGAAGGGACATTAATAACATCTGTTAGAATGTGTGTATTAGGTAAGACTTGCTGTTGTGAAACATAAATCCCCAAATCAGTGGCTTAATATAATAGAATTGTATTCCTCACATGAAGTCTAACCAATAGGACAGTAGGGCTGAGGCTGGGTGGAAAAGTAATGAACGTGTTCCTTGTCAATATAAGGGAACAGCTAAGACATGGCAGAAGAGAGAAGAGCAGATTGTGCCAAAAAAAATTTAAGTGTAAGGCTACCTGGCCGCACTAAAGCGAAAAGGAGTTTGGGTAATGTGGTGTGCCCAGCAGGAAAAGAACAGTGGATGAACAGCTAGTGATCTCTGCTATACGTGCCAAGGGAAACCATTAAGTCAGCCCAGAACGCCGAGGAAATGTCTGAAGCATAGACGACCCTTAAATGTTAAATGTAAAGGGAGGGGTGATGGTTAGTGTTAGGTCAATTTAACCAGCCCAAGGGGGGCCCAGATAACTGGCTAAACATTATTCTGGGCCTATCTGTGAGGGTGTTTGTGGACAAGGTTAACATTTCAATCCACACACTGCTTAAGTACATTGCTCTCTGCCTGAATAGAACAAAAAAGTGAAGTTACAGAGAATTTGCTCTTTCTGCCTGACTGTCTTTGAGCAGGGACATCAGTTTCCTCCTGCTTGGGACCGGACTAGAATTTGCACCATTAGTTCTCCTGCTTCTCAGGTCTTTCAACCCAGACTAGAACTATACCATCCGCTCTCCTGCGCCTCCAACTTGTTAACTGCTGATCCTGGGACTTATCAGCCTCCATAATCATGGAAGCCAATTTCTTACAATAAATATTAACACGTAGCTCTTATATTGGTTCTGTTTCTCTGGAGACCCAGACTAATACAGAAGGGTAGAAAATTGTCATTGGATTATGGAATTAAAGCATTACAAACAGAGCAAACCATGTAACAGGGAAACATAGAAGAACCCAGGCAGATTCAGAGAACTAAAGTATTTGTTCTGACAGGCCCCAAAGTGGGTGTGTACACAAAAGAATCTGCAAATGCAAAGAGGAATCTGACAGTAAGACTCCTGGCAAAGAAGGAAATAAGAAGCTAGAGAATTTTAAACAAAAATATAAAGAAATGCAAAAGGTTTTATGATACTTTGGCAACTGAAAGGAAAAAGCTTTGTAAGGGCGAAAGGGTTTTCTGCTTAATACAGTTGACCCCTCAACATCTCAGGGGTAGGTACGCCAACACCCTATATAGTTGAAAATCCATGTACACCTTTTTTTTTTTTTTTTTAAGTAGGCTCCACGCCCAGTGAGCTGGAACTCACGACCCTGAGATCAATAGCCACTTGCTTTATCCACCGAGCACCCCCAAAATCCATGTATAACTTTTGAATCACCTTACTGATAACATAAACAGTCAACACATAATTTGTATGTTTTATGTATTATATACTGTATTCTTAGAATACACTAAGCTAGAGTAAAGAAACTTATTAAAAAAACCATAAGAGGGGTGCCTGGGTGGCTCAGTGGGTTAAGCCACTGCCTTTGGCTCGGGTAGTGATCTCAGGGTCCTGGGATCGAGCCCTACATCAGGCTCTCTGCTCATCAGGAAACCTGCTTCCTCCTCTCTCTCTCTCTCCCTCTGCCTGACTCTCTGCCTGCTTATGATCTCTGTCTGTCAAATAAATAAATAAATAAATAAATAAATAAAATCTTAAAAAAAAAAAGAAAAGAAAAAGGAAGAAAAGAAAATCATAAGAGGGTGCATGGGTGGCTCAGTGGGTTAAGCCTCTGCCTTTGGCTCAGGTCATGATCCCAGGGTCCTGGAACCGAGTCCCATATGGGCTCTCTGCTCAGCAGGGAGCCTGTTTCCCTTCCTCTCTCTCTCTGTCTGCCTCTCTGCCTACTTGTGATCTCTGTTTGTCAAGTAAGTAAATAAAATCTTAAAAAAAAAAGAAAGAAAGAAAGAAAGCAAATCATAATAATGAGAAAATACATTTATAGTACTGTATCTAAAAAAAAATCCACATATAAGTGGGGCTGTGCAGTCCAAGGTCAACTGCATTATTAAATAGCAACTATCTTGGAGTTCGATGACACTTAGCAAGAAAGATGATGAATAGTCAAAAAGTGCATGGGCTGGAAGTCAGGCAGACCTGAGTTTAACACTACCTCTGCAAGTTGTAAGACTTAGATGGTTTGTATGTAAACTTCAAGCACAATGTATGGCAAATATTATGTGTCTAAAGAAAAACTTAGCTCCTTTCTTTCTTCTGTGAACAACAGAATAAACAGAAAGCACGAATTTGAGAACAATAGCGCAAAAAAAAAAAAAAAAGAATTGGTGAAGCTCTGACACTGGAGAACTGCTTCATATTGCTAATATTCTTTGTGAAGAGTTTTGCCTTATGATTGTAATAGCCAACAAATTTTCAAATTTTCAAGCAACAAACTCAGCCTCTGAGTAAGCTAGCCCAGGTTCTTGTGGGTGTATACTAGTTGGATTTGAGAAATATGCAGCAGAATAAAGAAAATAATACTGAACCCCAATATTAAAATTGAAAAACATCAATTTATAATAAATTCATAATAAAAATGAGCAAGAAAATACTACTATATTGAAATCACCGACTATTCACTTTTTTTTCCTTCTTTTTTGGGTGGAGAAGGGATAGAGGGAGAGGGAGAGAGACAATCTTAATCAGGTTCCCTGCCCAGCACCTGAAAGCATGACCTGAGCCGAAATCAGAAGCTAGGCACGTAACCGACTGAGACACTCAGACACCTAACTATTCACTTTATAATGAAGTGTTTGTCTCTTAAAAAGAAATTTGATTTCACAGTTAGATACATAATATTCATGCCTTGTGAGTCCCCACAGAACAATTTATTTTTTTTAAATCAAGCAATATATTTAAGAAAATTTATCTGGGGCGTCTGGAAGGCTCAATAAGTTAAGCAACGGCCTTCACCTCAGGTTATGATCCCAGGGTCCTGGGATCAAGCAGGGAGTCAGCTTCTCCCTCTGACCCCTCCACTTCCCCCACTCTGCTCATGCTTGTGCTCTGTCGCAAATAAATAAATAAAGTCTTAAAAAAGAAAAGAAAAAAAAAATTTTAAGTCATGATGGGCTGAGAGTATGAAAAAATTTTATACAATGAAATCTGAAAGAGAAAACAAACTTTATTTGCTAAGTTAAGACCCAAATGAGTAAGATCTATTTACTTAAAATAAAATCTAGATCTAACCTTTTAAATAGTGAGTTTTTGTATAATTAAGAAGCTAATTCACTCTTGTGTTATTATCATGTCTTGTCTTCATTTGTTATTATTCTGCTTTACAGATATCAAATGTATAACTATGGCTCTCAACCTTGGCTGCACATTTGGAACCATCAGGGGACTTTTTTTTAAGTTTTTATTTAAATTCTAGTTAGTTAACATATAGTGTAATATTGGTTTCAGGAGTAGAATTTAGTCCTTCATCAATTAAATACAACACCTAGTGTTCATCACAAAAAGTGCCCTCCTTAATCCCCATCACCCATCTAGTTCAACCCCCAGCCCCTCCCCTCCAGCAACCTTCAGCAACCCTCAGTTTACTCACTCTAGTTAACAGGTTTTTGTTTTTTTTTTTTAAAGATTTTATTTATTTATTTGTCAGAGAGAGAGCGAGCGAGAGCGAGCACAGGCAGACAGAGTGGAAGGCAAAGTTAGAGGGAGAAGCAGGCTCCCTGCGGAGCAAGGAGCCCGATGTGGGACTCGATCCCAGGACGCTGGGATCATGACCTGAGCCGAAGGCAGCTGCTTAACCAACTGAGCCACCCAGGTGTCCCTAACAGGTTTTTTAATAGTTGGCATCCCTCTTTTATCCCTCCTCCTATGCTTATCTGTTTTATTCCTTAAACTCCACATATGAGTGAAATTATATGGTATTTGTCTTTCCATGACTGACTTATTTCACTTAGCATAATACTCTGTAACTCCATCCACATCATTGTAAATGGCAAGATTTCATTCTCTTTGATGGTTGAGTAATATTCCCTTGTTCATTTAAACCCCTTCTTCTTTCTCCATTCATCAGTCGATGAACATTTGAGCTCTTTTCATAATTTGAGGGGAGCTTTTAAATACTACTCATGCTTAGGCTTCACCTCAGGTCCATTGCAAAAGAATACATCAAAGTGAACTCTACTCAAGAGAGGAGGTTGTGGCGAAATTTGTAACTCTTCTCAGTTTCTTTTCACAGTTACCACTATGTTATCCGTGCCTTCAGTATCACTCACCTGGACTGTTGCAGTACCTGCTGAAAGTGTCGCTTTACTGTCTTCCTCACCATTGCCACATTAAATGTTCTGAAAACTGGGCATGTGGGTGGCTCAGTCAGTTAAGTGTCTGCCTGTGGTTCAGGTCATCATCTCAGGGTCCTGCAATTGAGCCCCATGTCAGGTTCTCTTTTCAGGGCAGAGTCTGCTTCTTCCTTTCCCTCTATGCTCTCTCTCTTGCTCTCATGCTCTCTCTCAAGTGAATAAATAAAAACTTATAATAAATAAATAAGTGTCCTGAAAAGTTACTTACAAAACTTGTACATGCATACAAATCATGTGAGGGTCTTGCTAACAAGAAGTTAAGATGAAGGCTCTATCCAGTAAACCTTGTATGAGATTTTATATTTCTTTCAAATTCCCAGATGATGGCCACTCCTGATCCACAAATTACACTTAGAGGATTGGATCCTAATTGTTATTATCAATAAACAAATTGATTAACAATTAAAATAAAATGCCCTTCTATTATTTACCAACTACTATGAACATAACAGAGAAAAGTAAAAGTACATTCTTAAAAGTGTAGGAAGTTATATACACCCAAATATATAGAGACATACATACACATATATGCAAATTAGTATAGGGAAGAGTTCCTTAGGTATTTCAATTACTGATCATTCTCTAGGACTTTCACTCTAGTCTTTTTTTTTTTATTTTTTCAGATTTCTGTCCACATCTCTGAGCTCTTTCCTTATTTTCCTTCAGTTTGAACTATAAAATTATCTTCAACCAATTAATGAATAAAATTGTATTGACTGCCTTACTACAGATGAAGATGTCCAGTGTCATGAAGAAAACTACTAGTACCACTTCCTAATACTGGGAACTTTTTATTTTTCTTTTTTTTTTCCTTTTTCTTATGTCACTTAATTAATTTGTCATTTTACGTGTAAAAAGTAGATTCTCCTACTGCTTAATGAATATCCATAATGGTTAAAATGGTAAAGAAAAGACATAGATTCATCCTAAAATTTATATGTAACCAGAAAAGACCTTAAATAGCCAAAGGAATATTGGAAAAAAAAGCCAAAGTTGGCGGCATCACAATTCCAGACTTCAAGCTCTATTACAAAGCTGTCATCATCAAGACAGCATGGTACTGGCACAAAAACAGACACATAGATCAATGGAACAGAATACAGAGCCCAGAAATAGACCCTCAACTCTATGGTCAACTAATCTTTGACAAAGATGTCCAATGGAAAAAAGACAGCCTCTTCAATAAATGGTGTTGAGAAAATTGGACGGCCACATGCAGGAAAATTAAATTGGACCATTTCCTTACACCACGCATGAAAATAGACTCAAAATGGATGAAAAACCTCAATGTGAGAAAGGAATCCATCAAAATCCTTGAGGAGAACATAGGCAGCAACCTCTTTGACCTCAGCCACAGCAACATCTTCCTAGGAACATTGCCAAAGGCAAGGGAAGCAAGGGAAAAAATGAACTATTGGGATTTTATCAAGATCAAAAGCTTTTACACAGCAAAGGAAACAGTTAACAAAACCAAAAGACAATTGACAGAATGGGAGAAGATATTTGCAAACAACATATCAGACAAAGGGCTGGTATCCAAAATCTATAAAGAGCTTAGCAAACTCAACACCCAAAGAACAAATAATCAGAGGACATGAACAGACATTTCTGAAAAGAAGACATCCAGATGGCCAAGACACATGAAAAAGTGCTCCACATCACTCAGCATCAGGGAAATACAAATCAAAACCACAATGAGATACCACCTCACACCAGTCAGAATG
>NC_081559.1:80637778-80741836 GCF_022355385.1 Mustela nigripes
TTGTTATTGTCAACACTAAAGGAACAAACCCTTTTAAACATTTTAGGGAGAAAAGAAGAGAGTTTTATTCAAACCCAAGTCAAGATAACTGCCTGGAAGACAGAATCTTCACAAGGAAAGGAGTGCTCTGGGGGAGAAACATTTGGGGCAGGTTTCTATATTTGTTCTGTTTTGTTTTACATACAGAGTGACACATCACCATGAAGAAAAACATTCCAGAAAGTTAGAGACTTTTTCTATGTTTTCACTATGTGCAAGTCAGTATGACTTTAATCTTGTGGGAGCAGGAGAGGTTCTTTTGTTTTTCTCATCTTTGTGTTTGCAATGGCATTTGTTTGTTTGTTTGTTTGTTTCTCTTTTTCTTCTTGAAGGAGATGTACAACATGTGCTTGGGGCAGAAAAAGGATCCATTCTCTGAGGTTTTGCCCAGTCACTTTGAGCTTGGTAGAATGTTAAAGGATAGCTTTCCTGGGAGCCCAGGATCTGGACCCATGGATGGTAAAAGGCAAAAATTTCCATTATCATTCTAATTACTACTAAAGAGAGGAAATTGAGACAAAAGCACTTTTAATAATACTACTAAGAAATCAAAATGATGCCTACAGAAGTTTACCTGTTCTATGGTCAACGCAGGTAACAGAGGTGTTCACAGAAGCTGGGCTCCTCCCTTTCTCCTGCCCAAATCTCTGAAGCACACAGATTATTTAAAGTCAGAATTTTAGAACCTTCCAACATCTTAGAGATGTCTGGCACCATTCCCTTGGACTACAGAATAAAACAGAGTAGCTCATTGTCACAACACTAAATAAAACATGAAGCCCCCTAAAGCTTGGGTACACTGTCTTAGTTCTTTCCCTGCAGATGTTGACTAATGCAAGTCATGGTCATACCATATAAATACTACGATGGTTGGGAAGTAAGTAATCATGGGCAAGGGAATAGTTTAGAATGTTTAGAAGCATTGTCTCACTTTGTAGAAGAGGCTGAGCTGAGTGTTTTTAAACACTATTTCAGACCTGTCTTACAGCATACTCTGAACATACCAGAACCTGAATCAATTTTTAAAAAGATAGTTCTTTCAGTAACTTTAATATCAGAAAAATATTATAATGTCTCTATTCCTAGGGATCTTTGCATCTCTTACTCAGAGCTCCTCCATGCTTAATGATCATGATTGACAGAGGTAAAAAGGCCAGCTGAATTTATTCTGGTTGACCACACAACAAGGAAATCTTAAGACTTGAGATGTTTCCAGATTGAGAAGACCAGAGATAAGAGGGAAATAGTTCCGCGTATGGAATGACAAAGGATTTGGAGTCAGTTTGGGGATCTCACTTAGGTTTCTGACACTAAAATCCTCTGTGACTCACATCATCTCTGAGCGCCAGTATAACCATCTAGAAAATGTGACTAATAATATCCACATCATAGTTTGGAAGTTTGAGAGGGAGAATTCCACAGAGTCGGTGTGATGGCTCTTAAGACCAGGTGCTCAGGAAGCCATGATTACTATTGGGGTCTACTTCTTTTCCAGAAGATAGAACAAATGTTGAATCCATATTTCTTTCTTTTTTTTTTTTTTTAAAGATTTTTATTTATTTATTTGACAGAAAGAGATTGCAAGTAGGCAGAGACGCAGGCGGGGTGGGGGCGGGGGAGCAGGCTCCCCGCTGAGCAGAGAGCCTGATGCAGAGCTTGATCCCAGGACTCTGGGATCATGACCTGAGCCAAAGGCAGAGGCTTTAACCCACTGAGCCACCCAGGCGCCCATGAATCCATATTTCTAATAGATGACTCACAAGATGAGTTTCAGACCTTAAGGAAGGTCAAGAACCTGTTACTGTGTCGTATTTCACTCAGAAAATATGCTGTTGGACTGGTGAGGACAATACAATAACACCATCATCACTAGGGGGTGGGAGCTTCCTATTTCCATATGGCCATGTTGTACCTCTTAGGTCAGGGCTACCGAAAAGGGCAGCTGTGGGGAGACCACAGGCCAAGGCTGCCAGGTGCGGCTGGGGCAGGCAGAACTCTGACTTAAGGCTCAACTCTTGTGATTGACCTCCAGTTTCAAAGCATTGTGATCTGAGAATATGCAGGGAATAATTTCAGTCTTTTGGTATCAGTTGAGTCCTGATTTGTGACCCAGTAAGTGGTCTATTCTTGAGAAGGTTCCATGTGCACTTGAGAAAAATGAGTATTCTGTTGTTTTAGGGTGGAATGTTCTGTATATATCTATGAGGTCCATCTGGTCCAATGTGTCATTCAATGCTCTTGTTTCTTTATTGATTTTCTGTTTCGATGATCTATTTCTGAGAGAGGCGTGTTAAGATCTCCTACTATTAATCTATTCATATCAATATGACTCTTTATCTTGATTAACAGTTTTTTTATGTAATTGGCTGCTCCCATATTGGGGGCATAGATATTTACAATTGTTAGATCATCTTGGTGGATAGTCCCTTTAAGAATGATGTAGTGTCCTTCTGTATCTCTGACTACAGTCTTTAGCTTAAAATCTAATTTATCTGATATGAGAATCGCTACCCTAGTCTTCTTCTGAGGCCCATTGGCATGAAAGATGCTTCTCCATCCCTTCACTTTCAGTCTGGGTGCATCTTTAGGTTCAAAATGGGTCTCTTGTAGACAATATATGGATGGGTCCTGTCGTTTTAGCCAAGGCTCAACTCTTGTCTATCTAATTATACTGCTCTGCCATTGTCTGCAAGCTCTGATGTAGGAAAGGTTGAGGATTTCCCTTGTGATTCCCTCTCTGACCCTTAGGATATGTAGCAAAGTTACATTTAATTTTTAAACACTGAAGGACTTCATGATTTTCTTTTCATTATGACTATGGCTCTATTCTCCTGTGGTCTAAGAATATAATCTAGTTAATTTCAGGCTTTAAAATGTGTAGACTTGCTTCATGGCCCAACATTTCATCTACATGGGTAAATATCCTAGGACCACTTGAAAATAATATATTCTGTACTTAATGTGTAATGTTCCGTATGTGTCAATTAGGTCACATTTGTTACCGATGTTTCACCTGCTTTTTCTATCACATATTGAGAAAGATATATTAAAATATTCAAACAATGCTACTCTAGTCAACATTGCATTGGAGAATCTACCAAGTGTTATAAAGCAAGAGAAACAAAAAGAATAAGAATTGAGGGGATAATTGTAACTATACACAGATAATATTAGGGTGTACATGGAAAATATAAAATATCTATAAATACACTACTATAATTAAAAATGGAAAACTTGCAAATCTTAGAACCAAGAAAGCAGTCCACAAAGCAGCCTGGGGGAGGAGATTTCTTATGGATGGAAGGAGGAACATCAGAATAATGTCAGACTTGTCCCCAGAGACCTGGCAAGCCAGAAAGGGCTGGAAAGACATATTCAGGATGCTAAATGAGAAGAACATGCAGCTAAAGATACCTCATCCAGCAAGGCTCTCATTCAGAGAAGAGATAATATCTATTCTTCTGAAGTTGTTTAAAAAAATAGAAACAGAAGGAAAACTTCCAAACTCATTCTATGAGGCCAGCATTACCTTGATACTAAAATCAGGCAAAGACCCCATCAAAAAGGAGAATTACAGAGCAATATCCCCGATGATCATGGATGCCAAAACACTCAACAATATCCTAACCAATAGGATTGAACAGTACATTAAAAGGATTATCCATCATGACCAGCTGGAATTTATTCCTGGGATGCAAGTGTGTGGTTCAACATCTGCAAATCAATCAACATGATAGAGCACATTAATCAAAGAAAAGACAAGAACCATAGGATCCTCTCAATTAATGCAGAAAAAGCATTTGACAAAATACAGCACCCTTTCCTGATTAAAACCTTCAGAGAATAGGGATAGAAGGGACATTCCTCAGTTTCATAAAAATCATTTATGAAAAGCCCACAGCGAATACCATTCTCAATGGGGAAAAGCTGAGGGCTTTTTCCTTAAGATCAGGAATACATATTCAATACCCACTCTCACCACTATTTTTCAACATAGTACTAGAAGTCCTAGCCTCAGCTATCACACTACAAAAAGAAATAAAAGGCATTCAAATTGGCAAAGAAGTCAAACTCTCTCTTCCCAGATGACATGACACTTTATGTGGAAAACCCAAAATACTCCATTCCCAAATTATTAGAACTCATACAGCAATTCAGTGATGTGGCAGATACAAAATCAATGCACAGAAATCTGTTGCTTTTCTATACACTAACAATGTAATGTAGAAAGAGAAATTAAGGAATTGATTCCATTTACAATCGCACCAAAAACTGTAGGATACCTTGGAATAAACCTAACCAAGGAGGCAAAGGATCTATACTCTAGAAACTACAGAACACTTATGAAAGAAATGGAGGAAGACACAAAAAGATGGAAAACCAATCCATGCTCATGGATCAGAAGAATAAACATGGCTAAAATGTCTATGCTGCCCAGAGCACTTCACACTTTCAACACCATCCCTGTTAAAATACCATTGGCATTTCTCATAGAGCTGGAACAAACATTCCTAAAACTTGTATGGAACCAGAAAAGACCCCACACAGCCAGGGAAATGTTGAAAAAGAAAACCAAAGCTGGAGGCATCACAATGCCTGACCTCAAGCTACATTCCAAAGCTGTGACAGCATGGTATTCACACAAAAACAGACACATAGATCAATGGAACATAATAGAGACTCCAGAAATTGACCCTCATCTCTATGGTCTACTCATCTTTGACAAAACAGGAATGAATATACAATGGAAAAAAGACAGTCTTTCCAATTAATCGTGCTGGGGAAATTGGAGAGCCATATGCAGAAGATTGAAACTCAACCATTCTCTTACTTTTGTGTGTACAAAAGTACACACAAAACATTCTCTTAACTTTGTGTGTACAAAGTTAAACTCAAAATGGATGGAAGACCTCCATGAGAGACAGGAATCCATCAAAATCCTAGAGGAGAACATAAGCAGTCTCCTCTTCAACATCAGCCACAGCAACTTCTTCCTAGACACATCACCAAAGGCACGGGAAACAATAACAAAAATGAACTATTGGGATGTAGTCAAGATAAACACTTCTTCACATCAAAGGAAACAGTCAACAAAACAAAGAGACAACCCATGGAATAGGAGATACTTGGAAATGACTTGTCATGTAAATAGCTGGTATCGAAGATATATAAAAAAACTCAAGCTCAACACCCAAAAAAGAAACAACCCAACCAATAAATGGGCAGAAGACACAAGAAGACATTTCTCCAAAGCATGCAAATGGCTTACAGATACATGGCAACATGTTCAATATCACTTGCCATCAGGGAAATACAAATCAAAACCATAATGAGACACCACCTTACACCAGTTAGAATGGCCAAAATTAACAAGTCAGGAAATGACAGATGTTGGAGAGGATGTGGAGAAAGAGGAACCTTCCTACACTATAGGTGGAAAAGCAAGCTGGTGCAGCCACTCTGGAAAACAGTATGGAGTATGGAAAACAGTATGTTCCCTAGGAAGGCCTATGGTACTTGTTACCAGTACTGAAATAGGGCCCCCTCCCCTGCTTTAAACTAAGAATCACAGCAGGATACTTCCTATGTTGTGTCAAAACAAAATTTATTATTTGTCTTTTCCAGTGTACAATTTGTGGAAGCACTGACAACATTTTCCTTTCTCAAATCTTCATCAACACATGGGTAAAATGCAGGCAATGTTGTAATGCACTGCTCATTGGAATACCAACTAGAAAGAGGGCTATTAGAAGCAATAAAAAGATATAGAATATGAAGCTCAGAAAAAGCACCCTTGATGGGCACTTAATAAGGTTCCCTAACCACAAGATCTAACATCTCATCCTATAGAATTCATTCATAAAAATCATCAATAACAATAGCCTGCCCACCAATGTAACCACCTCACCATTGAACTCTAGGCTTGTAATACACACTCCAACCACTAGAGACACACTTCTCTCCATGAGAGCAGGACTTGCCCACTCCCAGTCGACCAATTCTTACAGTGAAGCCAAAAAAATCCCACTCCTTGGAAATCACAGACATTAGGACAAAATCACAGAAACCACACCCAGAACTCAATAAAGGACAGACATCTCATGAAGCAGATGCTGCAAATCACCACCACTCCCACAAAGTAACTCTACAGTGGATTCCAGGTCTGTCCCCTTCCCGGGATTACACGGGGCACCACATTCTTCCAATACTCCATCCTCAGAACAAAACCGTGAACTGTCCTCCTCAGTCCTGTGTACAGGCTCACAGTGAGCCCTGCAAAACCTAGACATCTTCTTGAGAGCACTCAGCCTCTCACACCTATACTAGCAGATGGAAGGTGCTGCTCTCCCCGACTTCCATACCAACTTGAGAATACTTAGAACAAGTCTTGCTTGCTCCATGCAAAAGGCACATTTTTCATCTACAAAATGATGGATGGTATAACATCATGGATTCCCTGCATCATCTTGAGCCTAGATAAGTTAGAGATACAGCTTGGCCAGAGCTATTATCCCCAGCCCTCTACAGACACACACACACACACACAGACACACACACACACCCTTCCCCTATGCACTCCAGACCAGTTTCCATCCACCTTGCTCATTTTCAGCCATTGTCTCTGTAAAGTAGTACTGATGTGCTGGAACTGAGGAACTGAGGTACTAGGTGCTCAGCCAGCACCTTGGACCCAATTACTATCAGAAATTAATATTTGTTTTATTAACAGATGCATCCCAGAAGATCTTGCTACCATGGCCATTAGAAACGTCATTACAACAGAGATCCTAACAACATGTGCCAATCTCCATGGCTCCACAACCTGGCTCCAGGGATTGGCTCGTCCATGGGCATGTGACTTGGTCCCAGCCAAGGAAGTGGGAGGAACCTCTGGTCTGGGCCTACAGAGCCAAGCATGGGGTGGACACCCAGGCCAGGTGTTTTCCCATCATGACTGTGGAAGTGGCCTAGGCCAGGCCCATGCCAGTGCCACAAATGGCCCAGGAAGCCAGACACTCCACAACATTGCTTAAAGCTGAATCAGACTCGACCTGAAGCCCACACATGCTAGATCGTCCACTAACTCAGAAGAACCCTAAATGTATTCATGGTCTTTGCCTGGACAAGATGACCATCTGTATGGTACATAACCTGCAAGATATACCTGCCAGGAAATGGGGACTTACACAGACAAACATGTTGTGGGAAGCTCAAGGCCTACAGAGAAGTGGGGGGGGAGGGATTCCTGAGGTCTTAATTGGCCAATCTCACTATCATCTTTTTTTTTTTTTTTTTTTTTTTCATTTCAAGTGGAGGGGCCAGGGTCAGGCAGGATAGATCCCAGTGTCTTCCCACTCTACCACTGGAAAAGAAGAGCCGTCTCCCCCACCATCTATCATGTTGCAGATCTGGGGTGTGGGAAACTACCACCCATGGGCCAAATAGGACCTCCTCCCATATTCTCTCAATCTAGTGTGGCTGGAACGTTAGTTAGGGACAGTCTGTGGCTGCTATCAAGCCACAGTGCAAGAGTGGAGTCATTGTCAGAGATATCACATGGACTGCAACACCTCACAGAAAATCTTTTCAGAAGACTTTCCAGAAAAGTCTGTGCTGATCCCTAGTCTCATGGATCCTAGGATTGTCCCTTCTTTGAGTAGAACATTAGCACTTCTGGATCAAATTTAATTTCTTCAGAGGCAAAGACATCCATCCTTTTAACCACAACGCCATCTCCATCCTCCTCTACACCTTGAAAGGCACATCTACATGTCTGCAGCCCAACGGGAATTCATTGTCCTTTTCATGGTACTGATGCTCAGAAATGTAGGTGTAAGTGTGAACTTATGAGTGTGGGCATGTGTTTCCTCTTTGTTAGCCATAGTGTGCAAGGAGAATACAATACAGTAGCGTGCTTTCTGTCCCACAGGAACATCCATTATGTGGGTCCATAATGATCTTGGAAGGAAGCTAACTTCATAGGACAAACTTCATCGGGAGGACCCCCAAGTCCCTTGTGCTGGACACCAGGTTTCACTGAGGCTGGAGGCACACAGAGACTCCCCATGCCCATCAGGGTTTTGAGGGACGCCTGCTGTTCCAGGACAAAAGATCCTGAAACCATTCATCTGCCTGTCATCTAGCCCTGTCATCTGTGAGAGAGATCTACTCCAAGGAGAAAGGACAGACCAAGAGACAACAAATGACAGCCTTGTTTAACAAGTGTCATGAAAGGGGATACTCAGGAGGACTGGGTGTGTGCAGGGTTGGCCAGACCTGGAGGTAAGGGGACCAGGAATGCTCCAGGAGAGTGATGAGAGCTGTGTCACTATGAGGGATGCTCAGGAGGACTGGGTGGCCAGACCAGGGGACCAGGGGACAGGGAGACCGGGAATGCTCCTGGAGGACGTCACAGTTGTGCCCTTATATGGCTACACGTGTCAATGTGACTGGGCATTGGCCAGACCGGAAATGACAGGGTGAGCAAGGAGTGGTGTCCTTAAACTGTCTTCTGCAAAGCAGAAGTTTGGTAATGAGATTTCTTTCAGTACAATTTCATGTCACATGCATCCATGAATCCCTAAAGCTGATTGTGTAGAACATGAAGTAAGTCGTTGGCCATCGCTTTCAAACCTTAGGTGCTGGGAGGCAGAGCACACTTGATATTTCTTTTTGTTGCTTTCAGAGTATGACGACTTACCTGCCTTCATATCTGACCCAAGGACATGGAACAAAGGCAGCACAGATATGGACTTCGAAATGTCCACAGAAATCTGCAAACCCAAGTTCTCACAGGAGCTAAAGGTACAGGACCCAGGGGACAGAAGGGGGAGGCCAATAGCAAGGAATTATAAGGAACACGTCATGTGCATGTGAGCTGGCCCACTTCTCTATCTGTCGGAAGCAAGCCAAGCTTGACAGAAGGGAGTCCCACCTGCATCTGGTCTGTCTGTTTGCTGCCCTTGAGCAGAGCAGAGGATGTGCTGAGCTGGGTGTGGCTGTCAGGGGGAGATAGCCAGCTGGCCACAGATGCTACCTGCCAAGTACCTGTAGGACCAACTCCTGGCCTCAGCTAAGATGAACAATAATTATGTTAGTTACCTATTTCCTGGTGCAGGTAATTTGCTCAGTGCTTTGGTAAGTAAATCCTCTCCCAATTTAAGTTTTATTTTATTTTTTTTAAAGGTTTTATTTATTTATTTATTTGACAGAGAGACAGAGAGAGAGAGAGAGAGAGATATCACAAGTAGGCAGAGAGGCAGGCAGAGAGAGAGGGGGACGCAGACTCCCCGCTGGGCACAGCCTGACGTGGGGCTCGATCCCAGGACCCTGAGATCATGACCTGAGCCGAAGGCAGTGGCTTAACCCACTGAGCCACCCAGGCGCCCCTCCAATTTATGTTTTAAAAACACTTTAGGCAGGTAAGATTGACACACAAAAAAATTTGTCCATAGTTAATGTATGCAACTTGACCCTGGCCCAAACCCTAGTATCTAGTTAAGATATTCTTGATTTAGAATTTTTTGTATAAATTAGAGGATAGTTTTTAGGAGCTAAGGAATTCAGGGACCAACCTTCTTCTGTCTTATTCTCCCTCCAGTCTGGTAAATTCAAACCCATTAGGCCGCGTGCTATCTGGAGAGTGGCCACACGGGAGCAACAGTGAGTAAGCATTGCCCCAAATCGCACTGCAAAGCCTTCATCCTGTCAAACATTGTTCATTCAATGTTTGCACATTATGCTATAGATTATGAAAAGTGTGACTTTGTTGAATTTTTAAAAAACAAAACTAATTCTTTCAACCTGTTAAGAATAGTAGATGTTTTCAAAAATCTTTGTGCTGGCGAGCAGATGAAGCCCAGGGGCCTGGGAAAAGGCTATTACTGTTGAATCTACTCAGGTCTATTTAGGAAACAAGGATGACTACTTTTCCACTTCTCTTCAGGAAGAATTTGTGTCATCTAACAGCACTGAATCCACACAAAATAGTACAGCTCAGAGGAAAACAAAAGGAGAGTCAACAGCCTCCAGAAGCAGAAAAATAGGCACACCCAGGAAAAAGGAAGGCATACCACGGAAGCTCTGCTCAGGCCAACTTGCAGTCCATAGATCTTCTGGAGCTAGAATATCCCCAATGCCCCTGGGGGTCGTGGGTCAAGCAGAGCACACAACCTGATGCTGCACTGTTACAACCCATGACAAGTCTCCTGGTCCCTTCCTTCACGAAACACCCCTCCCCCCTGAGGACTCCAGCCTGATTCTTGGAACTCCCATTCCCCCTTTCTGACCCCATTGTTCACTTTTCCCATCACTGCCATAATATAGATTATGTTTAACTACTTACTATTCTGTCATTTAAATGTCTTTTGTCATGTTGCTGTGAAACTATACCTCACGTCATCTACCTGATGTAGAATCACTTGTTGCATTGCATGACTTAACTGAAGACTCCAAGGCCCTCACAGTGTCATGGGGCTAGTGTCCTGGGCAAGGTCCTCACCAAGCCGGCTCCGCTGTTGCAGTGAAGGCCTGACTCAGGCACTGCTATTTTGTGCAAGTAAAGCAGCACAGCCACATCAGATGGCCTGGGGGCACACCCTGAAGGCACTTGCTAGTCCAGTGTTGCCCTGGGGAATTTCCATGGAACAGCCACTGTGTCCAATAGGAGAACTCAATAGGAGTGGGAAGGATGGGAGTCAGAACTCCTGAGGTAGAATCCATCTAGGAGACTGCCCAGAACTTCCTAGGAGTTCATTTCATTATCTTGCATGAATCAATTAATCTAAAAACATTTCCTCATTTTAGAAATGATAAGCCTCAAGCTCTGATGAAGTGACTCTCCTAGGTTGTATTGGAAATCATCAAAAGAGCCAGACGGAGATGGGAGGTGGCTTCCAGCATGATCCCCCAGAGTGGCTTTAGCTAGAGCCACAATCATCCATCGACCTTTTCTGGACCTCCAGACTCTCATGTGACTTTTCATGGGGCATATTCTGGGAACCAAAGTCCTGTCAGTGCCACAGAAACCTCTGGCACTAGTTATAATGAGACTCTGTAATATCAATGGAGTCCCAAGCCATAGGTCATCTCATAGTTTGTCAACAAAGATATGGCTGACGGGAAACACACATATTGACAGATGGCAGAAGATGATAGAAAAAGCTAGGGAAAGAGGGGGTGCTCACATCACATCTGGCCCCACATGACACAGTGGTATCCAGCAGAGCAATACCCCAACGTCCCCCCCAGTGTTTTCACAGAACTCACTCCTAAGCTTTGAAGCTGAGATTCATACGTGTGTCAAGAGCACCCTGGCTAGCTCAGGGAAGCGTGACACAGGACATAATAAAGTCACAGCCTTGACAGATGTATACTCATGGAGCAATAGCTTTCTCCAAATATATTCTGATATGGTAAAAAAATTCACTGATAAAACATGGATATTTTTTATTAAAAAGAAAGCCATAGGGGCGCCTGGGTGGCTCAGTGGGTTAAGCCACTGCCTTCGGCTCAGGTCATGATCTCAGGGTCCTGGGATCGAGTCCCGCATTGGGCTCTCTGATCAGCAGGGAGCCTGCTTCCTCCTCTCTCTCTCTCTCTGCCTGCCTCTCTGCCTACTTGTAATCTCTCTCTGTCAAATAAATAAATAAAATCTTTTAAAAAAAAAAAGAAAGCCATACTTGTTGAATTGATAAATATTTATGGAGTATCTACTTAGTGCAAATGTATATAGCTCTAGTTCCACCTGGGAGCTTGCAAAGAGCTCAGGATATAATCAATAGATTAATGATTGGAAGGAATGCAGGGTAAGGGCTAAGAGAGCCATTATATTCAGAGAGGCCCATTAAGGAAGCCCACTGAGAAGATGCTTTTAGCCAAGACCAGAAAGACAGGGCCAGTGAGTTCATATGGGAGAAGAGTCACAGAGAAATTCAATTTTTATTTATTTGACCATAAAACATAAATATTAAGAAATATTGCCTTAAGTGTTGCTTTGGAAAATTTGGTTCTTCTCTGTAACTATTTGTGTTGTATGCTAAACTTTATTCATTAAAATACTCTAAGAAAATGTTATTTAAGCATGTATATCTTGTATTAAAGGCAAATAAATTAACCCTAGCAAACTCCTGAACCCTAACCCTAACCCATGACCCTAACCCATGACCCTAAATCTGGACCCTAAACCTGAGCCCACCCCTGACCTTAGGTTGGGCTCAGGGTGGGGGGTCTTTCCCAGAGACCTGGCAGCACAGCCCCAGGGACTGGGGACATCCAAGAAATTCCATAGGACTCTGCCTCCCCCCAGAAGGAAACCAGGGCTTTGGAACTCTGCAAATGATTCAGAGCAGGAGAAATCTGTATGCCTACCTGAGGCCACCCCCACATTCATTGGTCCACTAGACACAAACCTGGGGCCTGATACTCACCCTGACCCATGCCCTCAACTTAGCCCTCTGGGAGTCTTACCACACAGCTGGCAGATTGAACCTGCCATGATCCTAGGCCCCAATCCTAACTGTAGGTTGGCTTTTTAAAGGAACATGCCCAGAGGCTTGGCTCCAAATCCCCAGGGAATGGGGACACCTAAGCAAAGCAGAGGGCTCATCCCACAACAAAGTCAGAAATCATACCTTTTGGAACTCCAGAAAGGATTTAGAGCAGGAGAAATCTGAATGGCATCTTGAACCAGTCCCTGTCTATTTATACTTTCATACCATACTGAACACAAAGCCTGAGCCTGATACTCTCCTTAACTCCAGCCCTCAATTCAGATGTCTCTTAAGGTCTCCACACCTAAGCATCATGACTTCCATGCTCCTGGGACTACCCCTATCCTAGCTTAAGACATAGGTGAAAACATGAACACATCTTTCTACCAAAGGACATAGAAGAGGCCAACAGATACACGAAAACATGCTCCACATCAATAGCTATCAGGGAAATACAAATCAAAACCACAGTGAGATACCACTTTACAACAGTTGGCATGGCTAAAATTATCAAGGCAGGAAACAACAAATGTTGGTGAGGATGTGGTGAAAGGGGAACACTCTTACATTGCTGGTGGGAATGCAAGCTTGTATAGCCACTCTGCCAAATGTTATTAAGTTTCTTCAAGAACTTAAAAATAAAGCTACCCAGGGTACCTGGGTGGTTCAGTGTGTTAAGCCTGTGCCTTCAGCTCAGGTCATGATCCTGGGGTTCTGGGATCGAGCCCTGCATTGGGCTTTCTGCTCAGTGGGGAGCCTGTTTCCTCCTCTCTCTCTTCCTGTTGCTCTGCCTGCTTGTGATCTCTGTATCAAATAAATAAATCCTAAAAAAAAAAAAAATAGAACTACCCTATGACCCAACAATTGCACTACTAGGTATTTACCCCAAAGATACAGATTGAGTGAAAAGTAGTAGCACCCTGCCATGTTCATTGCAGTATTATCCACACCAGCCAAACTATTGAAAGAGCCCAGATGTCCATGGACAGATGAATGGATAGAGAAAATGTGGTTCATAACTACAATGGAATATTATTCAGCCATCAGAAAGGATGAAGACTTACCATCACATCCACCTGGATGGAACTGGAGGGTATTATGCTGAGCAAAATAAGTCTATAAGAGAAAAACAATTAGCACATGGGTTTACTCATAAGTGAAATAAGATAAACAACACAGAGGGTCAGAGGGAAAGGGAGGGAAAACAGAATGGGAAGTCATCAAAGAGGAAGAAAAAGCACAAGAGCTTCTTCATTACAGAAACAAACTGAAGGTTGCTGGAGGGGAGAGAATTGGGGATGGGGTAACTGGCTGATGGGCATTAAGGAGGGCATGTGATGCATTGAGCACTGGGGGTTATACACACCTGATCTATTATTGAACACTACATCTGAAACTAATGATGTACTATAGGTTGGCTCATTGACATTCAGTTAAACAAAAAGAACTCAAGCAAACACTTCTAAAAATCTATATGGAACTACCAAAGATACTGAACTGCCAATGCAATGTTGAGAAAGAAAAACAAAGTTGGATGAGTCACAATTCCAGATTTCAAGTTATATTTCAAAGCTGTAGTCATCCTACCAGTATGGCACTGGCACAAAAATACACACAGTGACCTAGAGAACAGGAGAGAAGCTCAGATATAAACCCACAATTGTGTGGCCCATTAGTCTTCCACAAAGCAAGCAAGAATATCGAAAAGGAAAAATCTGTACAACAAATGGTGTTGGGAGGACTGGACAGCCACACACACAAGAATGCAACTACTCTCCTTCCTTACACTACAGACTCAAAAGCTCAAAACAATTTCAAGACTTCAATGAAAGAATTAAAACCATAAAAATCCCACAAGAGGGCATGGACAATAACTTCTCGACATGGACCAAAGCAATATTTTTCTAGACTGTATCCTGAGGCAAAGGAATTAAAGGCAAAAATAAACAACTGGGACTATATCAAAATAAAAAGTTGCCACACAGCAGAACTAGGAAGAAGTAATAATAATAAGACAACCTACTAAAAGGGAGAAGATATTTGCAAATATCCTATGCAGTAAAGGGATAGCATCCAAAATGTGTGGAGGGGATACAACTCAACACCCACCCCCCCAAAAAAAATCCAGTTAAAAAATAGTCTGAAGATATGAACAGACATTTCTCCAAAGAAGAAATACAGATGGCCAAAGGTCCCATGAAAAGATGTTCACCAATACCCAACCTCAGGAAAATGCAAATCAAAAGTATAATGAGGGGTGACTAGGTGGTTCAGTGAGTTAAAACCTCTGCCTTCGGCTCAGGTCTTGATCTCAGAGTCTTGGGATCGAGTCCCACATTGGGCTCTCTGCTCAGCAGGGAGTCTGCTTCCCTCTCTCTCTCTCTGCCTGTCTCTCTACCTACTTATGATCTCTGTCTGTCAAATAAATAAAATATTTTAAAAAAAGGTATAATGAGGATGCCTGGGTGGCTCAGTGGGTTAAGCCTCTGCCTTCGGCTCAGGTCATGATCTCAGGGTCCTGGGATTGAGTCCCGCATCGGGCTCTCAGCTCAGCAGGGAGCCTGCTTCCCTCTCTCTCTCTCTCTGCCTGCCTCTCTGCCTACTTGTGATCTATCTCTGTCAAATAAACAAATAAAATCTTTAAAAAAAAAAAGGTATAACGAGATATTAGCAAATTCTATCAGAATGGCTCCCATCAGCAGCACAAGGAACAACAGGTGCTGGGAGGATGTGGGAAAAGGGGACCCTCGTGCACTGTTGGTGGAAAAGCAACCTGCTGCAGCCACTCTGGAAAACAGTATGGAGAGTCTTCAAAACGTTAAAAATAGAGCTACTCTAGGATCCAGGAACCACACTAATGGGTATTTACCTGAAGCATACAAAAACAATAACACAAAAGGATACATGTGCCCCTATGTTTCTTGCTGCATTATATACAAGATCACAATAGGGAAGCAACCCAAGTGTCCACTGATAAAGTGCTAAAGGAGATGAGAGATGTACACACACACACACACAGTGGAAATTTACTCAACCATAAAAAGAATGAAATCTTGCCATTTGCAGCCACATGGATGGATATCTAGAGAGGATTACCCTAAGTGAAATCAGTCAGTCAGAGAAAGACAATACCACATGATGTAACTCTTGTGTAGAATTGAAGAAACAAACATACATAAATAAAGGAGGAAAAAAGAGACAAACCAAAAAAAAAAGAAAAAAGAAAAAAAGATTCTTAATAATAGAAAACAAACCGATGGTTACCAAAGGGGAGGCAAATGGAGGGATGAGTGAAACAGAATAAGGAGACTAAGAGTACACTTCTCTTGAAGAGCTTTGAGTATATAGAAAATTACTGACTCACACTATTGTACACATGAAACTAATATAACACTGTATGTTAACTCAACTAGAATTAAAATAAACAATAAAAAAGATTTTTCTTTCAGTAACCTATTTGAAAAAGCTTTGGTACACAATGATCATATACCCTACTTGGGAGTATTTCCTGGAAAATATTTATTCACTCTATGCCTGGAATTCAAATTTCACTGAGTTCTTATATTTGACCTGTTAATCCCAGCCCACAGGAGCCATGGTCCCTTTTCATCCAGGATCAGCACCTATGCATTCAAGAGAGTGTAAGTAGAGATAGATGCCAAGTCATAATCCAGAAAGCTATTACTGTTTCTGTTTTAGCAGGAGATGGTCACAGAGTGTGGGACAGGTTTCAGAGCAGGTTTGTTCTCTATCCTGGATCAGTAATTCAGTGATCTTTCCCTGGACCATTTGGCTTATAGATTTCCTGTGGATGAGCTTACTTCCAAGCACATCCATGGAAACACGAAGGTGGGTGGGCTCAGTGCGGGATAGGAAGAGGGTCAAGTACAGACAAGGGTATAATCCCTCCCCTGATCCAGGAACTGCCATGGGTGTCACTATGGGAGACAGAAGCAATGGGAAGCCACCAAGCACACCAGCTGAATGCAGGAGGCACAGGTCAAGGGATCTTGTGATATGGGTTGTGGGGGCTGCTCTGAGCTACCTCTGGGATGGAGAGGGGGTAAGGAATAAGAACAAAAAACTGCCTGCACCTGGCCCATGCCACCTGGCCACCACTCCTGGCACACATCAGTCTACACTATTGACACAGCTTGGGTTCAGGATGGGCTGGCTTGGGTCCCTCAGCACTCAGTGGGGCAGCTGGCTCCAGGACTCAGTGACATGTTGAGGGAGATGGCAGGGAAGGCTGCCCCTCTGAGGTCATCCCCTCTTTGAGCAGACAGCCCTGCAGGACTGCTGAAAACCCACTGAGAGGTTTGAAAGACATGCCATGGATGAACTTAGGCATGGAGATACAGAAAACAATATTGGTTTTTAAGGTCAGAGCTGTCACCTGAGGAAGTGGGCACAGCTTCCCTGAAGAGGACTGAGGGGAGGGCTGACAAAACTGAAAAGGAAGACATGGGTCTCCTGATTGGGGACCTGTAGCCTCCTTCCAGGACAGGGCATCATCCTTACCTCACAGGGGACAGAAGGAAGTGTTCCATCAGGGGATCAAAAGAGCTACCTCTTGAGAAGGCTACTTTGGCATTGGCTTGCACAAGGCAGAGGATGAGGGCCAGAGGGAGAGAGAGGAAAACACCCCAGGGGGCCATGGGGCAAGAGCATAGACTCATGATCATGCAGATGATAAAAAGCTGGAGGTGGCAGCATGAAAGACTCTGACATGAAAGTGCCATGGGCACAGTGCCCACAGCTACAGTGACTGGGCACCTTCTGTGCCAGACACAGTTCACTTCAGTGGACTCCAGTTTACTGCTGACCACAACCTTAGGAAGTGAACACCACCACCCTCCTCCTCTCCACATGCTTCTGGAATCACAGTCACCAGGTCCCAATTGGTTTTCATGGAAACCAAGCACTGGCTCCCACCACACACTACCCCTCTGGTGGTGGTCTAGTGTGACCCTCATGCTTGGCCAGAGACTGCTATCTACCTATCTCCACACAATTCAACAGACAGGAGTGTGTCCCTGAATTCTACAGTTTCTGATGAGACAAATCCAAAGGCCCTACTACATCATCCATGACAAAAATGCACGGGGTTACTCGGGACCTCAGCTATTGTTATGAAACTCACCATGATCTATTTCTGTTACCTCCTACAGAAAGTCAGGTTCTGATCCCCCAACTTACCATAAATCCTGATTGCTGACTTGGGGCCATGCCATAAACCCACATGGCACCCTTCTGTTAGAGAAGGCCATCCTGCACCTCCTGGAAAATGTTTCTAAGGAATTACATGTCCATCAGGGCTACAGTGTGAACAGAAGTACACCTCTCATGGTAGTAATCAGTTATTAACAAGTGTTGTGCACCTCCCCCTCAGTCTCACAAAACCTTCCTCTGTCCCCATAGAAGTCATGTTGTGCCCTTAGAAAATACCCCAGGAAAATAACCTTTAAACTGAAGCTCCCTTCATGTTCTGGTTCAAATCTTGTCCAACCACAATAGTATGAAAATAGTAATCAGTCACAAGTAGAAAATGGCACAGTCATAAATATGTGGAAATTTACCAACATGCTAGTAAACAACAAATAGTCAAATAAGAAATCAAAAGAAAATTTAAATGTACCTTGAAACAAATGGAAAAGAGAACCTATGAAAAGTCATGGGATACAGCAAAAGTAGCTCTAAGGGGGAAGTTCATAGAAATTCAGGTCCTCATCCATCCATCTGAAAGCTCTCCAGTAGCCAACCTAATATACATGGGAAAGAAGTGGAAAAAACAAAAAAAACAAACAAGCAAAGCCCCAAATCAGTAGATAGAAGGAAATAACAAAAAGGAAAGTTGAGGGGCTCCTGGGTGGCTCAGTGGGTTAAAGCCTCTGACTTGGGCTCAGATGATGATACCAGGGTTCTGGGATCCAGTCCTGCATCAGGCTCTCTGCTTAGCAGGGAGCCTGCTTCCCTTCTTCTCCCCTGCCTGCTTCTCTGCCTATTTGTGATCTTTGTTTGTCAAATAAATAAATAAAATCTTTAAAAAAAGGAAAGTTGAAATAAATCCAAAGGAGACTAAAAAGACAAACGATCAATGAAAATATGAGCTGCTGTTTTTGGAAAGATAAACCAAACTGATCAACTGTTAGTTAGACTCACTAAGAACAAGAGAGGGCTCAAATACAATCAGGAAAGAAAGATAAATGATTCCTGTCTCACATCAAAATCCTAGAGGAGAACACAGACAACAACCTCTTCAACCTTGGGCACTGCATCTTCTTGCAAGACATGTCTCTAAAGGCCAGGGAAACAAACACAAAAATGAACTATTGGGACTTCATCAAGGTAAAAAGCTTCTGCATAGCCAAGGGAAGAGTTAACAAGATGAAAAGGCAACCTACAGAACAGGAGAAGATATTTGAAAATGGCAGGACAGATAAAGGTCTGGTATCCAAGATCTACAAAGAACTGCTCAAACTCAACACCCAAGAAACAATGAAAACACTCAAGAAATGAGCAGAAGACAAGAAAAGACACTTCTCCAAAGAAGATACACAAATAGCCAATAGTCCATGAAAAAGTGCTTCTCATCAATTGTCATCAGGGAATTCAAAACCACAATGAGATACCACCTTTCAGCAGTTAGGATGGCTAAAATTAATAAGACAGTTGATGAAGATGATGAAGATATGGAGAAAGGGGAACCTTCTTATACTGTTGGTGGGAATGCAAGCTGGTGCAGTCACTCCGGAAAACAGCATGGAGGTTCCTCAAAAAGTTAAATGTAGAGCTGCCCTATGACCCAGCAACTGCATTCCTAGGTATTTACCCCAAGGATACAGATGCAGTGAAAAGAAGGGGCACACACTCCCCAATGTTCACAGTAGCGATGTCCACAAGAGCTAAACTGTGGAAGAAGCTGACATGTCCTTCAGCAGGGGAATGGATAAAGAAGATGTACATACATATCATAGAATAGTATTTAGCTACCGGAAGGGATGAATGCCGACCATTTGCATCGACATGGATGGAACTAGAAGGGGTAATGCTAAATGAATTTAGTCAAGCAGAGAACGACAATAATGATATGGTGTCACTCATATGTGGAACACAAGGAATAGTGTGGAGGATCACAGGGGAAGGGAGGGAAAACTAAATGGGAAGATATAAAAAAGGGGGACAAACAATGAGAGACTCTTAATCATATGAAAGAAACAAACTGCAGAAGAGGTAGGTTGCGGGTGGTGAGGTATTTGGGTGATGGGTATTAAGAAGGGGACATGTGGTGATGAGCCCTGGATGTTATATGCAACTAATGAATCATTGACCATTACATCAAAAACTATACTTTAGCTAACTGAATTTAAGAGAAAAATTTGAAAAACTTAAAAAAAAAAGAAACACAAGCTATTACAATGAATATCACAAAAATACAAAGGATCATTAGAGAGTACTATAAGCAAGTAGAGGCCAACACCTTGGACAACTTAGAAGAAATGGATATGTTTCTAACAACAACCTAGAATGAAGCTTGAAGGGAAAAAGAATTCTGAACAGACTCATCACTAGTAAAAAGATTGATTCGATAATCAAATCCTCCCAAGAAACAAATGCCCAAGACCAGATAATTTCACTGACAAGTACAACCAGAGGTAGAAGAATTAATACCAACCCTTCACAAACTGTTTTTAAAAAAGGAGAGAAGGGCATATGTCCAAACTCATTTTATGAAGGCAGCATTATTCTGCTACCAAAACAAGACAAGGAAGAAAAAGAAAGGCCAATATCCCTCATGAACAGAGATGCAAAAATCCTCAACAAATTATTGGCAACATTTATTCAATAATACATCAGGAGAATCATACAACATGACCCAGTGGGATTTATTCCAGGGATGCAGGGATGATTCCACATCTGCACATCCACCAATAGCATACACCACCTTGACAAAACAAAAGACAAAAACCCTAGGATTGTTACAATAAATGCATAAAGAACACTTGACAAGATTCAATACATGTATGGTAAGAACTCTAAACCATCTGGGTACTGAGGAATTATACCTCCACTAAACAAAGGCTCTATATGAAAAGCGCACAGGTGACATTACACTTGAGGGTGAAATGCTGAAAACTTTCCCACTACTAGCAAGAACAAGACAAAGATGCCCAGTCTTACTACTTTCACTCATCTTTGTATTGAAAGCCCTCCCCACACCATTTATACAAAAAAAAAAAAAAAAAAGATGTGAAATCTAATTGAAAAGAAAATGGTCACTATTTGCAGATGACATGATATTATATGTAGAAATCTCTAAGGAGTCCGCACAAAAAAAAATTAAATTGTTTTATTAACAAATAAATGAATTTGAATATATTAGAATAAATAAATTCCGTAAAGCTGCATGATACAAAGTCAATATACAGAGACATGTTGCATTTCTTTTTTTTTTTTTAATGTATTTATTTGACACAGAGAGAAACAGACAGAGAGACAGAGAGAGAATGCATATGCAGGGGGATCAGAGGAGAGTCAGGGAAAAGCAGACTCTCTGCTGAGCAGGGAGCCCAATGGCAGATTCATTCCCAGAACCCCAGGATCATGACCTGACCTGAAGGTAGACACTTAACCGACTGAGCCACCCAAGTGCCCCAACTTGTATTTCTATATATGGATGACCAAAGTTCACAAAGAGAAATTAAGAAAGCAATGTCATTACAATTGCTTCAAGAAAAAAAAATCTAGGAATAAAAGTAGCCAAGAAAGAGAAAGATCTGGTATACTGCACGCATGGTGGAAAAGGAAGGAAAAGATGTGTGTGTTGGTGGGTGATGTATGGACCAAAGATTTGGAAGAAGGTGCAAATAAATGGAAGCATACACCATGCTCATTAACTGGAAGAGTTAATAATGTTAACATGTCCACCATACCCAAAGCAATCTGGAACAAAAAGAATGAGAGAGAGTCCAAGATGGCAGAGGAGCAGGACACCTTCATTTCATCTGGCACAAGGAATTTAGCTAGATAGCTACCAAACCATGCTGAACACCTGCAAATTCAAACACAGACCTGAGAAAAGAATAGCAGCAACTCTACAAACAGAAAAGCAACCACTTTCCACAAGGTAGGGGATACAGAAAAGTGAGCTCATAGGTGGGAAGATAAACCCTAGGGAGAGGAAACCTCTGTCAGCCAGTTACTGCCAAGTGCTAGGAGCAGCAGAGGACAAAATCAGAACTTTTAGAAGTCTGCTCTGGTGAAGGATATCACTCTGGCAGCTGGGCAGGGGATGGAACACTTGATGGGGCAGTGTGGTCTCAGGATCCTTGGGGTCCCAGGAAGACCAGGGGAACTTGAGGGCAGCAGAGCTCCCAGGTATTGGAGCAGGGAAGCCAGCTGCAAAGAGTGAGCCCAGGAGTGAGCTCTAAGCTGGAGATTGCCAGAAACTGTGATCCACAGCACCGTCTGGCCACTGTTCTTTGAGAAGGGGTCCAAGAAGCAGCACAACTGGGGAGAACCCCCTTATTCCCCCAGGAGGAGTGGTGCTTGAGTATGCTACAGGAGTCTGCTGGGTTTGGAGACTCCAATTAGGGTTGGGTGCCAGAGACAGAAATACTTGGTCACAGGTCCTGTGAGCACAGAGTTCAGACAGAGACTGGGGAGACATGAAGGACTGACCACTTTCTGGTGAGGGCACACTGAGGAGTGAGGCCCCAAGTTCTCAACTCTGGGGCCAGAGATAGGGAGGCTGCCATGTTCATTCTCATCCCAAAAGCCTGGGATCATTCCCTGCATATTCAGACCACAGTGTTTTGAAAATGAAACACAGTCACAAGAGGAAAGGTGGAAAGAACTCAAATAAATGGAGCCTAGAGAACATCCTACTAAAGAATGTATGGATCAACCAACCAGTCAATTCAAGGTGAATTTTGAAAATTCATGGGAACACACAAGCATGAAAATACAACCGTTCAATACCTTTGGGATGCAGCAAAGGCAGTCCTAAGAGGGAAGAATATAGCACTCCAAGCCTTTCTTAAGAACCAAGAAAGATGTCAAATACACAACCTAACCCTACACCTAAAGGTGCTGGAGAAAGAAAAGCATAGTAAGTCTAAAACCAGAAGGAGAAGAGAAATAATAAAATTAGAACAGAAATCAATGAAGTAGAAACCAAAAGAATAGTAGAACAAATCAATGAAACTAGGAGCTTCTTCTTTGAAAAAATTAATTAGATTGATACACTCCCGGCCAGATTTTTCAAAAAGAAAACAGAAAGGACCCAAATCAATAAAATCATGAATCAAGAAGGAGAGATCACACCCAACACCAAAGAAATACTAATGATTATAAGAACATAGGATGGCAACTCTATGTCCACAAACCAGGCAGTCTCAAAAAAAAAAAAAAAAAAGGATACATTCCCAGAAACAGGAATGACCAAAACTGAACCAGGAAGAAAAGGGAACCCGAAGAGACTCATAATCAGCAACAAAGTTGAAGCAGGCATCAAAAATCCTCCAGGAAACAAGAGCCCAGCACCAGATGGCTTCCCAGGGGAATTCTACCAAACATTTAAAGAAGATTTAATGCCTCTTCCTCTGAAACTTTTCCAAAAAATAGAACTGGAAGGAAAATTTCCAAACCCTTTGATAAGACCAGTATTACCTTGATCCCAAAACCAGACAAAGACCCCACCCAAAAGAATTACAGACCACTATCCCTGATAAATATGGATGCAAAAATTCTCACCAACACACCAGCCAATAAGATCCAGCAGCCCTTTAAAAAGATGATTCACTACAAACAATCTGTATTTATTCCTGTGCTGCAAGGGTGATTTGACAACCACTAATCAATCAATGGAATCCACTACCTTAGTAGAAGAAAGAACAAGAACCATAGGATCCTCTCAATAGATGCAGAAAAAGCATTTGACAAATTAATGCATCCCTTCTTGATCAAAACTCTTCACCGTGGAGGGATCTCTCCACATCATAAAGGCCATCTATGGGAAACCCACATATAATATCATTCCCAGTGGGGAAAAACTGAGAGTTTTCTCCTTCAGGTCAGGAAAATGACAGAGATGCCCATTCTCATCACTACTGTTCAACATAGTACTAGAATCCCTAGCCTCAGGCATCAGACAATAAAAACAAATAAAAGACATCTGAATTGGCAAAGAAGAAACCAAATTCTCACCCTTTGCAGACAATAGGACACTTTCTGTGGGAAACCCAAATGACTCCACCCCAGAATTGCTAGAACTCATCCAGGAATTCCATAAAGTGGCAGAATATAAAATCAATACACAGAAATCACTTGCATTTGTCTACAGCAACAATGAGATGGAAGAAAGAGAAATTAAAGTGTCCATCCTGTCTATAATTTCACCCAAAACCATAAGATACATAGGAATCCATCTAAGCAAAGAGGCAAAGGATGTGTACTCAGAAAACCATAACACAGTCATGAAAGAAATGGAGGAAGACACAAAGAAATGGAAAAACGTTCCATGCTCATGGATTGGAAGAACAAATATTATGAAAATGTCTATGCTACCCAGAACAATCCACAGATTCAAGGTGACCCCTATCTAAATATCATCCACATTTTTCACAGAACTGGAATAAAGAATCCCCAATTTGTATGGAAGCAGAAAAGACCCCAAATAGCCAAAGGGATGTTGAAAAAGAAAACCAAAGCTTATGGCAACACAGTTACAGACTTCAAGCTCTATTACAAAGCTGTAATATCCAGACAGGATGGTCCTGGTACAAAAACAGACAAACAGATCAATGGAGCAGAATAGAGTAAGCAGAAATGGACCCTCAACTCTTAGGGTCAACTAATTTTCTTCAAAGCAGGAAGGAATATCCAATGGGGAGAAAAGTGCCTTCAATAAATAGTGCTGGGAACACAGGACATCCATATGCAGAATAATGAAACTGGACCATTTCCTTACACCATACACAAAAAATGGACTCCAAGTGGATGGAAGACCTCAATGTGAGACAGGAATTCACCCAAATCCTTGAGGAGAACAGAAGCAGCAAACTCTTTGACCTCAGCCACAGCAACTTCTTGCTAGACACATCTCCAACGGTGAGGAAAATAAAAGCAAAAATGAACTGTTGGGATTTCATCAAGATAGCAAGCTTTTACACAGCAAAGGAAACAGTTAACAAAATTAAAAGACAACAAAAAGAATGAGAGAAGATATTTTCAAATGACGTATCAGATAAAGGGCTCATATCCAAAATCTAGAAAGAACTTACCAAACTCAACACCCACAGAACAAATAATCCAGTCAAGAAATAGGGCAGACATGAACAGGCATTTCTCCAAAGAAGACATCTAAATGGCCAACAGACCTATAAAAAAGTGCTAAGCATCCCTCGACATTAGGAAAATACAAATTAAATCCATAATGAGATACCACCTTGCACCAGTCAAAATGGCTAAAATGAACAAGTCAGGAAATGACATGTGTTGGAGAGGATGTGGAGAAAGGGGAACACTTTTATACTGTTGGTGGGAATGCAGCTGGTGAAGCCACCCTGGAAAACAGTGTGGAGGTTCCTCGAGAATTGAAAATAGAGCTACCCTACAACCTTGCAATTGCACTGCTGGGTATTTACCCCAGCTACAAATTTAGTGATCTGAAGGGTCACCTGCACCACAATAGAGCAGCAATGCCCAAAGGTCATCTGCACCCTATAGAGCAGCAATGGCCACAAGAGCCAAAGTATGCAAAGAGCCCAGACGTCCATCCAGAGATGAATGGATATAGATGGATATATATACCATTGAATATTACGCAGCCATCAAAAAATGAAATCTTGGGGCACCTGGGTGGCTCAGTGGGTTAAAACCTCTGCCTTTGGCTCAGGTCATGATCTCGGGGTCCTGGGATAGAGTCCCACATCGGGCTCTCTGCTTAGCGGGGAGCCTGCTTCCCCCTCTCTCATCTGCCTCTCTGCCTACTTGTGATCTCTGTCTGTCAAATAAACAAATAAAATATTTAAAAAAAAAAGAAATCTTGCCATTTGCAATGACATGGATGGAACTAGAGGATATTATACTAAGTGAAATAAGTCAATCAGAGAAGGACAATTATCATATGATTCCACTGATACGTGGAATTTAGGAAACAAAACAGAAGATCACAGGGTATGAGGAAAAAAAAAAAAAAGGAACCAAGATGAAACCAGAGAGGGAGTCAAAGCAAAAGAGATACTTAATCTCAGGAAACAAACTGAGGGTTTCTGAAGGAGAGGAAGGTGAGGGAATGGGGTGGCTGGGCCATGGGCATGGGGAGAATACGAGTTGTGGTGAGCACTTGTGCTCTGTAAAACAGAAGGATCTCGCCTGTACCCCTGAAACAAAAAGATCATATGATCATAATAAAAAAGAAGTGAAAGAAAAACATTTGGAATACAAATGTAAACCGACTAAAAATAAATAAATAATCTCATTGATAGAAAGAAAGAAAGAAAGAAAGAAAGAAAGAAAGAGTACAAATGACTAAGAGACCTGGAGTCACCACACTCCAATTTCAAGCTAGATTATAAAGCTGTTGTCAAAAAAACAGTATGTTACTGCCATAAAAGACACACAAATCAATGGAACATAACAGAAAGCTCGGAGACTGCTAATCATAGCACTTTGGGCAAAGTATATTCATTCATATGTTAAAGGGATATTTAAACTTAGCTCTGATAGAATTATTAACTCTGAATGGGAATTAATAATATTTATGTCCTGTTCCAACATTTGCTTCCAATAAATGCATTTTTTAAAAATATGCTGTTTAATATACATATATATTATGTCCCCCCCTTGCCACAAACCTGGAGCCTGATGCCCCATCAGACCCCCACCCTCCACCCAGTGCCCAGGCAATCTCACCTCAGCACTGGCAGATCAGGCCTGCCATGACCCTAGGCCTAACCCTAACCCTAGATTGAGTTTTCAGGCTTCGGTCCCCAGAGGTCTGACCCTCCAAGCCCTCCAGACTTGGGACCCCTGAGCCACATCCCAGGACTCCTCCCGACACCCAGGAGGAAACCATGCCCTTTGGAGCTCTGCATAACCCTCAGAGCAGGAGAAACCCGCATGCCACCCTGAGGCCACTCCCACCTTTGGCACCTCACCAGGCCACACACACGGAATCTGATGCTCACCCTGACAACCTTCCTCAACTCTGTCCCCGAAAAGCTCCCTTGACGAGAGACCTTAGTGGAGCCGCATGGCTCTGGTCCGCATTCACGTATGCTCACAACACTCATGGAAAGCGCTCTAAACAGTGGGTGTGAGCTCAACCAGCATTGCCCCACAACACCAGACAGTTCTCATGAGCTTTCTGCCAAATTGCTATCGATGTGGGCAGAAAGCTCGTGAGAATTGGCCCAAAACGCCAGCAAACTTGCTTTGGGATGTGCGGGCCTTCAGACGAGCCACCTGGTCCTGGCCCATGGTCCTGAGTGGTCTCAGCCCAAACCCTGAGAGAAAGTGCTCCAAAAACCAGGCTCACACATGGCCAAACACTCCCTCTACTCAGCCACCTGGTGTACCTGTCTCAGCACTGGAAGATCAGGCCTGCCATGCCCCTAGGCCCTAACCCTAACCCTACATTGGGTTTTCAGGTTTTGGTCCTCAAAGGCCTATCCCCAAGCCCCTCCAGACTGGGGACATTGGAGCCACACACCAGGAGTTCGCCTGCCACCCAGATGGACACTGTGATTTAGAGCTGTGCAGAACCCTCAGATAGGGAGAAACTGGAATGCCTCTCTGAGGCCACCCCAAAGAGGTCCCCTTGGCCACAAACCCAGACCCTGACACACCGCATGACCCCTCTCCTCAGCTCAACCCCCCAGGGATCCTGCCTCAGTGCCAGCAGATCCGGCCTGCATGCCCCAGGCCCTAAGCCTAACCCTAGCTTGGGTTTTCAGGCTTCCATCGCCAGAGACCTGGTCCCAGGCCCTCCAGATTGGGGACCTCTTGGCCACACCCCAGGACTCTGCCTGGCATCCAGGAGGAATTATGCTGTTCGGAGCTGCACAGAACACTCAGAGAGGGAGAAGCCTGCATGCCTTCCCACAGAGGCCACCCCCATGTTCTGCAGCTCCCCTGGCCACAAACCCAGAGTCTGACTTGGCACATGACCCCTGCCCTCAACTCAACCCCCACGGTCATCTGCCTCAGCCCTGGAAGATCGGGCCTTCCATGCCCCTAGTCTTTAAGTCTAACCCCAGGTTTGGTTTCCAGACTTCCATCCCCATAGGTCTGGCCCCCAAGCCCTTCAGATTGGGGACCCCTGAGACACATCCCACAACTCTGCCTGCAATGCAAATGGAAGCTGTGCTGCTCCAAGCTGTGTAGAATTCTCAGCAGGAGAAACCTGCATGCCCCCCGCCCCCCACCCCCACCCCAGAGGCCACCCACACTTTTGACGGCCCCTTTGGCCACAAACTCAGAGTCTGACCAGCCTTCTGACACCCGCCCTCAACTCAGCCCCCCTGGGATCCTGCCTAAGTGTCAGCAGATAGAATCTGTCATGCCTCTTGCTCACCTCTCCTCTGGGACCCCTGTCAGCTCAAGGCAGACCTGGAACTCCCTTGTCTGTCAGCTCTAGGATCCCCCATCCCCCTTCCAAAATTACTCTGGCCCAGATCTTTCATGAGAAAGGAAGAAGGCTACCTCCTGAATGGTTAACACCTCCTTTCCTCTTCTGTCATTTTTCTCTCCACTTTCCTTTCTACCCGGGCAAACTGTAAGTAACAAATCAATGGAACATGTACATACTCTGACATCTGAATCTTTCCTGGCAGCTTCCTGAGGACTCCTCAGCAATAAGAAACTAGCATATCCTTTCACAGTGTGTTTGAAAATGATCATCCACAGAACAGGAGAGCGAAAATCATTCCATTTTAACCTCACTCTTCAGGAAGCAGAATGTGGTCTTCTTTTCTTCATTGACTTCAACTCCAATTCATTTCCATGCAGTGGTAATTCCTTTGCTTCAGGGGTAAGACTTCAGGATTCTCCACCTGCATAGAATAGCCAGATCTCATCACAACAAGGGCCCTCCCTAATAGCCATCACCCATTTAACCCTTTCCCCCACACCCCTGCCTTCTAGCAACCCTCGGTTTGTGCTCTAAGGTTGAGTCTGTTTCCTCATTGACCGATCTTTCTCCCCTCACTATGTTCATCTGTTTTCTTTCTGAAATTCCACAGGAGTCAAGTCATGGGGTATTGGTCTTTTCTTACTGATTTTGCTGAGCTGAATCCACTCTAGATCCATCCACATCTTTGCAGATGGTAAGATTTCATTCTTTTTGAAGCTGGGTCCTATTCCATTGTGTATGTTAATATATATATATATATATATATATATATATATATATATATATATCTCACATCATCTTTTTCCATTCATCAGTGAATGGACATTGGGACTCCCTCTATAGTTTCATTATTATTGATAATGCTGCTATAAACATCATGGTGTTTGTACCCAACTGAATGTGCATTTTTATGTCCTTTGGGTAGAGACCTAGGAGTGCAATTGCTGGATCCTAGGGTTGTTCAGTTTTTAGCTTTTGGAGGAACCACCGTACTCTTCCAGAGTGGCTGCAACAATCCTCAAGCTCACTGACAGTTCAGGAGGGTTGTGTTTTAAGCAGAACATTTCCTGCCAGCACTTTCCTAAGGAGGAAAAGGAAAGCCTGTGGGATAACCTGATTCACCCAGTGTCAGGCAAGCAGCTACAGAAATTCGCCCCAGGGTTCCTGACACCAAGCCCTTTGAAGCCACCAGCATGCCTCCATCGAGGAGAGTTCCCAAAGACTCACCGTCTGACGTCACCACCCATGAAACTGCAGAGAAAAGATGTATCCCTTAGGATACATCACTTTTTTTTTTTTTAATGTTCTCTTCCTTATTTCTTAAAATTTTTATTTATTTCTAAAATTTCTTTTCAGTGTTCCAGAATTCATTGTTTATGCACCACACCCAGCGCTCCATGCAATTCATGCCCTCCACAATACCCATCACCAGGCTCACCCAACCTCCCACCCTTCTCCCTTCCAAAACCCTCAATTAGGGTACATCACATTTGACAAAGGACAAGATATCATCTAAGTCTCTATCTGACCACAAACAGCCACATAACTCCAGATGCTGGTCATTCTACCACAGCCTAGGCCCAGTGGAATAAACACTATTAGATGATAGTTTCACTGATCTTGTAATATTCCTAGTCCATCATAGTCAACTAATTAAAGTTAGAAGCCTGTTTTGCTGCTACTAAGTCATATCTCTACCATCTTTTTCATGTGCTATTAGATTTTTAGATGATGATCAGGAAGACTGAGGTTTTGTTTTTTTTTTAAGATTTTATTTATTTATTTGACAGAGATCACAAGTAGGTAGAGAGGCAGGCAGAGAGAGAGAGAGAGAGAGAGGAAGAAGCAGGCTCCCTGCTGAGCAGAGGGCCCCATGCGGGACTCGATCCCAGGACTCTGAGATCATGACCTGAGCCGAAGGCAGAGGCTTAACCCACCGAGCCACCCAGGCGCCCCAAGGAAGACTGAGTTTTATCTTGGTAGATTTGAGCCATCATTTCAATCTAATGAAGATTGTTTTAGGTCCTGATTTTGTCACCATTTGTTTGCCATCCTTCCCAGCTCTGGTTCATCTGCAGATTAATGAACATGTCTTCCATATCTTTAGTTAAGTTTCTGATTAAATACAAATCAAACAGTATTCAAGTTAGAGGCCTATGAAAAGACACTAAAGAGTGTCCTTCAGGATAACATCTATCTATTAATCAGCATCTTTTGGATACAATTGTTCAATTCATCAATTTTAATGTACCTCATTTTTCTTCTGTTTTGTCCCCAAGGCTATCCTTGAGATTTGGCTGTTCCATATATATCTCTTTTCTCACTTGTAACAGTTAAATAACCATGACCCCCCCCCCACCTTGAAAATCAAATTAGTTTGATATGACTTCTTCGATGATACTTACTAATCCCCAGGTTCCTGTTATAAACCTGACCTCCCCACCACCCTGTTAATAGGTAATCCTAGAATTTTACTTAAAAATCTATGAAATCGCCACTGGTCTGCCATGAGGAAAATCCCACATCTTCTTCGTTTTGAGAACCAGAATCACACTTGTCCATCTCATCTTTCAAGATGTCTCTTCCACTCCACAACTGTCTGCCTGGGGAAAAAATCTATTCTTCCTTGGGACCTCAGGGTTCTTTGAAACCTCATGAAGCAGATCTTACCCTGCCTTATATTAGGGTTATTTATATGGACATCTTATTCCTTCTACCCGCAGCCTGACTGGACTGTGAAATCCCTGGTAACAGGGGATGATGCTTATTTTCCTGCTATGCCCTGTGGTGCTTTGCACTGAATATTTGAAGGTCTGAATTGAACTGAATTGCACAAAGGAAGAAAATTAGTTTGACCTATGCAGTCTCAAAATCATTTTTTGGTCAAATTGGATTCTCTTCATCTATCTTAATATCTAATTTGTGCATAGTTGAATCAGTCTTGCAGTTAATCTGATGTGGTCATTAAGACTACTAAAGACAGTAAATTCATTTTCCTGATCTGGTGATTTTTAATCATATAGTCACAGCCACTCACACAGAAAAATAAAACAGCAGATTAAATACTGAGCTAATAGCAGAATGATGAATGAAATTATCCCTAGGTACAAAGGCTATTACAGATAATCTACAGTTTCTGCCAAATCATTCATTCAGTTTTGATCCAACACCCTTTTGTTAAGTGATAATAGTAGTCACCAATTACTGAGTGCTTCCTACAGGTGAAGCACTTCACTAGGAGAATAGCATGGAGGCTGGGAATGTGGGGCTTGGCTTGGCTTGTGTCCTGGCTATACCAATTACAACCTGTGTGACCCTAAGCCAATTATTTCAGCTATAAAACAAGTACAGGAGGTGTTATACATACCATTAGTTCTGACATGTATTCTCTCATCTAATCCTCATAACAACCCTATGAGCCACTACTGTTTTTTCCAGCTTTACAAATTTGCAAGGTACTGGGAGCTATATGCTATAGGAGTCATAGAAATTACCATGCCATAACCAGATATAATCTCACCCTGAAGGAATTCACAATCAAGTGAAGAGTATTGGATTTTAAATAATTAATTATAATCAAAAGCAGAATAAAATATCTACCATACAGATATGAATGCAAAATCCATGAGAGTGCAGAGGATTAAGTGGATGGCTTTATATAAAAGTTTGTAAAGTGTTATTTTAAACCAGAGGGATGAAAATGATCTCCAAAATCATAGCTGGAGTTAAGGGTGATCCAGGGTAAGGGAGCCACAGAGCAAAGAATGGCATTAGAGAGGTACAGTACTAGCTAGAGAGTATGTCTCAATCTACTGGTTGTGAGATCATTTTAGTGTGGCCCAAACAGATTTTTTTTAAAGATTTCATGTATTTACTTGAGAGAGTGCAAGCAGGGGAGGAACAGAGGCAGAGGGAGATAATCTACAGCAGACTCCATGCTGATTGCAAACCCAGCTCGGGGTTGATCCCATGACCCTGGGATCATGACCTCAGCCAAAACCAAGAGTCAGACACTTAAACAACTGAGCCATCCAGGATGTCCCCAAACCAGAATTATTTTTAAATAGGCAAGACATCAACTAGAAAATATTACAGTACATTGCACATAAAAAAATAAGATGCATTTTGTGAAAGTTTTCTCAGTGATATATGTGGGTGTTGGATTACAAAATAAAATATATTTCTTGTTATGGGTTGTGGGATAAGAAGTTTGAAAGGCACCCATTTACAGAGGTTGGAAGTTAAGCTGTAGAGAGATGTGGTGTGGGTATGACACTGGTGTTCTTAGGAAAATAACAAGCAGCTATGGAGTGATATATGGCTGGTCCTTGAGCAACACAGGTTGGAACTGCACAGGTCCACTTATAAGCAGATTTTTTTTCAATAAATACAGTACTGTAATCTATTTTCTCTTCCTTGTTATTTTTCCTAATAACATTGTCTTTTCTCTAGTTTACTTTATCATCAGAACACCATATATAATGCATACAACATACAAAAACATATGTTAATTGATTGTGTATATTATCAATAAGACTTCTGGTTAACAATAGGCTATCAGTAGTTAAGTTTTAGGGGAGTCAAAAGTTACATATGGATTTTCAACTGTGTGGAGGGTTGGCGCCCCTAACATGTTGTTCAAGGATCAACCGTATGTTTGAGGTGAGAGAGGTGACAGATGAGAGAAGGAAGGCAAGTTGGAGAATCCACAAAAGGCTGTGTCAGCACATCCTACCCTGATTTTAAGTAGCCTTTAAGGTCCCAACTCACTGTCCACAGAGACAGAGCAGCCCAAGTTTGGGGAGATGGTGAATTTAATTTTCTCTCATTGACTTCATCTTTCTCTGGTGTTCCTACTTCCATGGGGAAAATGAAAACAAATTCATTAAAAGTAACTTAGTTTCTTGCCATTTAAAAGAGGCTTTGGTTAAATATACTCCTTGTTGTAAATAATCTTTCAAGGTGTTTTCCATTTCCTGTTTTCTTTATCCTCTCCCTGGAAGCATCTGGACATAGTGAAAGCTCACATGCATTTACGGAAATAAAAGAGAAGCTTCTGGTCCATGCACTGTCCTTTGAGTTTTCACCAGTTCTGGCTAGGGGTTGGCTCATTCTAATCACCTCCTGGCTGTCCTGTGGTGTCCACAGATGATGTCCTGTTCTCCTGTCACATCACAAGCTCAAACTTATTATGAATCTCTGTTCCTCTCGGCACCTCCATCCCTCCAGGGAGCTGGAAATAGCTGCTTTTTCCCACTCCCATGAGTGGGTTTGTGTTGATAGAGAGGCTCTGCGAGGCAGCTCTCATGCATCTCTTTCAGTTTGATTTCATTGCCACCCCTGCACCTTGCTGGACATGATGCCAAGTCAAATGCAGGGCAATTTGAGAGGATTTCAGCCACTCAGGCTAGCCCCCAGGAGAGTAAATACCAGCTGTCCGGATTCTTTTCCTGCAAATCTATCTGGAACTTTCCAACATGACATACACTCAGGTTGGACCTCAAAAGGATTCTTTCTTTCACATCTCCTCTATTCTCTAGCATCTCCTCACTTCCTACTTCCCTGTCTGCCAGGCAGGAACTCCCATTGCATCATTTCCTTCTATTCTTTACACTTTATTCAAAGCAATATCCTCCACTTCTTCCCTGGGGCAAGAAGGTTTATGATTTAGACTTATAGTAGAAGGCTAGGGAAGAAAAATCCAGATGAGGAAGAAGGAAAAAATATGTCAAGATACGTTTTTTAAATATCCAATTTACTACACTACAGATAGATCTGTTAATCCACAGTCTCTTTTTTTTTTTCCCCCTTACCACTGATAACAATCATATCAAAGGCCAATCCTCCAATTGTCCTATGACAACAACCCTCACCAACCTCAAGGATTTCTCTGTTCAGGCTTTCCCCTTTGCTCTGCCTTATCAGTGTCTTCCTCTGAGATTACTGCCCTTAGAATACAGATTCCAATATCACCCATCCTAAAATGATTCGCTCTAAACCCTAAATACTCTTCTAGTGATGCTACTATCTTTCCTGTCATTCAGAGCAAACCTCTCAAAAGCATTGCATCCCACCACATTTATATGTGCTTGTATCTCCTTATCTACTTAATCCACTACAATCTGATTTCTTCCCCAGCCATACCATTGAATGCAACACTGTAAAAATCACCAACGACGTCCTCATAGGTAAAGCTTATGGACACTTGAATTCTCATGTTTGTCTTCTCAGCACACTTGATATAATCAATTAATTCTGCCTTCTTAAAGCATGCTCCTCTCTTAGTTATGTAGTAACACTTTTGTTTTTCTGTTTTTTCTCTTACCCACTGGCCTCTCCTTTTCAAACTCAATTGCTAGGTCCTTCTCTTTTTCCTGGCATTTGACTTTTGGACTTTCTGAGGGTCAGTCCTGGATGCTCTCCCTTTTTCAACTCCTTCTCTATGTTCATGTCTCCCAAATTTATATTGCCAGCCCATACTTCTGCTTTGAGTTCACTCCTATGTCCATATACCTACTTAACATCTCCTCTTAAATGTCTCATATATATCTCAAGCTGGACATGTTTAAAAATAATGATTGATTCTTCTCAGGACACTATACTCTCAACCCCAATTCCTTCCTATCTTAGTAGAGGGCACCATTTTTCAATCAGTTGCTCAAGATGACTAGGTTTCTTTCTTTCCTGCTCCTCCCACTGTCATCTGAGAGAAAATGATTCCAACTTCCCCAGTGGTTTTCTTTTTTTTCCACTCCACTACCTGACCTTTAAATCTTTCACCATCATCTCTCAGCTGACATTGTTGAGTCATTGAGACATTGAGTACCTTTTCAACTGGTCTTCTTGTTCCAGTTCCTGCCTTCTCTCATCTATGCTCCATAAAACAATAAGAGATACTGGCTGAAAATATACCGTGGCTCTTCTTTTCTATTTTGCTTTCTTACCTCTCCTCAGAAATTCAGCCCTTTGGATATAGTTCAGCCATAAAAAAGGAAATCCTACCATTTGTGATGATGTGGATGGAACTTGAAGGCATTACACTAAGTGAAATAAGTTAGAGAAAGACAAATACTGGAAGATTTCACTTATATGTGGAATCTAAAAAAACCAAACCAAACCGAACAACAACTCATAGGAAAAAAAAAAATCAGATTTGTGTTTACCAGAGGCAAAGGGTAGGGAATGTTGGATAAAAGTGCTCAAAAGGTACAAACTTCCAGTTATAAGATAAATATTGTGGTGAATGTATAACATGATGACTATGGTTAACACTGTTGTATGGTACATTTGAATGTTTTTAGGAAAGTCCTTGTTGCAAAGAAAAAAAATTTCTTTTTTTTTGTATCCACGTGAATTAATGGATGTTAACTAAATTTATTGTGGTAATCATTTTATAATATACATATATCAAGTTATTATACTGTACACCTTAAAATTATACAGTACCATCTGTCAATTATATCTTAATAAAACAGGAGGGAAAAAAAAAACCCAATTCAGCCCCTCATTCATTGGTACTAAATAAAGGAGGCATCCATGTAGTGGGGAATTAACCACAATGGCCTAGAACTGGGGATCAAAACCAAAGCAGGGCTGAGGAGAACATCTACATGGGGTGATGTCATGGTACATATTGCCAAGCCTGGATGAGTGAGAAGGATATCCACACAGTACAGGTGGATACGGTAATAACCCAGCATGGCTGTTGGAGCCTGAGTGTCATCAGGAGATCATCCATACTGGGAAGTAGGGGAGCAGGGATTGGTAGTAGAAATTGGAGGTTGATTGCTTTCACGGATACTGTTCAAACAAGTAAATATATCAAGTATAGTGGAAGTCAGGTTTCTCACTGTGGGAAAAGGGGTTACAAATACAGAAAGGTAGAAAAATAGAATTTGCCTTGTAGTGTTGCATTGGAATTGGAGATAGCAGTGTGAATTCACAGTTCCCCATATACATCAATAGACATAAACATAAACATAAACATAAATATAAATGTGTGTAAACACACATGTATACACACATGTATATAGCTGTACATGTATACCTCCCTAGCTCTATCCTTTGAGAAAGCCTGGGAGAAATAACACCCCAGTAGCAATACATGCATATCTTGGTTTCTAAATACCATTCTCCACTAATAAAAACAAAGGACTTCTTAGTGAAACGGATAATCCCAAGGCTGGGGTAGGGGTAGTACAAGCTGAGCCTGGAACATGTTTTATGTCAGAAACTAAGGAAGTGCTTAAAAATGATAGGGACATGTCAAAAAACATAGAAGCTAATTTGAAAGATCTCCCATGGGTCAAATCTGAAACTATTTAGCATCAAAATTAATAATGATAGTAATAAGATGGAAAACTATACTGACTAATCTATACTGATACAAATCAATAAATGAATAGACTGGATGTTTCTATGGGGATGGGAAAGCTGGGAAGCACTATTCACAAAATATTTATTAATTACAAGGGAGGGAGAAAGGTAACTAAACTTATAGGTGAGAAGCCTACCTGATATCATCCTAATCAAGAGATCAAAGTTAAAATCACCAACAATGAATGGGTTAATCAAAACCATGTGCCACCTGATAGGATGCAATGCATCCCTTCTATGATATTGCTGCCAAAGAAGCATAACTGGAATCCAACCATAAAATAATATCGGAAAACCCCAAACCAAGAGACTGTCTACAAAGTAACGAGCCTGCAAATCTTCAAAAATGTCAAGACCATGACTGTTAAGACAGGATTGAGGAAGCAGGCAGATTGAAGGAAACTAAAGTGACATGACAACTAAAAGAAAAGCACAATTCTGCACTAGATCATGTTGCTATAAAGGACATTACTATAATAACTGGTAAAACTTGAGTAGGGTCTGAGGCCAGTATTGATTTGATTTTTAAATTTTGGTGATTGCATTTTGGTTAGTAGAACATCCTTATTTTAAAGTGCTTGGTGTGATGGGTCATGTGATAGGTAGATGCTAAGATGGTCCTCATGATACCCACCTCTTGATATCCATGCCCAATCGCCTCCCACCGAGTGTATTTATGCTCAGGGATTCACTTCTAATTATTAGAAAACAACAGAAGTGATAGCATAGCACTTAATAGATTAGGTTATAGCACTTAATAGATTAGGTTATAGCAAGACTGTGTCTCCCACCTTGCCTGCTCTTTCTCCTTTTCTTGCTCACTCACCCTGCAACAGGTCAGCTGCCATGTTGTGAGATGCCCTTGAGAGAGAGCTACATGGCAGGGAAGTGAGGGAGACCTGTAAGGTAGCTTGTGAGGAACTGAGTCCTCAGCAAGGCCTTGGGTCAGTAACATATGAGGAAGCAAATCCTGTCAACAACCACCTGAGCAAACTTGGAATTGTTACAGACAAGTGTTAGGTAAGACTACAGCCCCTCTCAACACTTTTATTGTAGCCCATGAAAGACTACAAGAGAGAGGAACAAGCTAAGCCATGCCCAGATTCTGACCTGCAGAAATTTTGAGATTATAAAGCTGTTTTAAGCCACTAAATTGTGGGATAATTTGTTACACAGCAATAAACAACAAACACAGGGTATCATACAGTGACTTATTCTCTGGAGGAATTTAAACTTATTCTCTGGTTCTGGAGGAAGAGCTGTACTTTAAGACTGAGATTGTTTTAAAAGCGTGTGTGTGTGTGTGTGTGTGTGTGTGTGTGTGTTGGATTATGTCTCTTCCCTGCTAAAAGCTTTTTATGGGCTTCCTGTCACACTTAACAAAATCCAAATTCCTTACTACTCTCTTGGTAATTTTTGCAACCCTCTTTATCCTTCTACACCCTTCTCAACTTCTGCCACACATGTTTTCTTTCAGTTCTTTGAACAAATCTTGAGAGGGCCTTTGATTTTACTTTTCCCCCTACTTGATATGCTCATCCTCCATTCCACATGACTATCTCATTCACATTCTTTGAATCTCATCTTAAACATCCACTTAAGATACTCCTTAATCCTTACTTATATTCTCTTTCTCAGCCCCTCTTTGGTTTGATTCATATGCTTATCAGATTTTGTAAATATTTTATTTGGATATTTGTCTTTGATAAAGATAAGCCTTGGGGGAATCATCCTTCTCCTCTACATCACTGCATCCTTAGTACCTAACACACAGTAAATATTATTTAATATTTGTTGAATAAATGTATTAACATATGCTTGACGACTTGGGTAGAATTTTCAAAAGCAAAGTTTCATTTGCCCTGCATCCAAAAAAATAAATTTTAAAGTTACACAGAAAAAGTTTAAATTTATTCATATAGGCAATGAAGCCTGATCATAATGGACTTTTTATATTCCAATATCAAAATTGATTGTGTATATAGAATTGAAAAAACAGGTCATCATAGCCTTTTTCTATATTACTTCCATTTTCTCCTGTCTAAAAGTTGGTTTTGTTTATTCTATTCTTTTAGTCCCTATTTTACAGATAGCCCACCTTAGAATTTTATGCAATGTATAGTACAATTTCATATGCATATAATAGTGTCATCTTCCAAGAATCCCAGGAATGGTCTCCACATAGATTTAGTGGGCCACAGAGCTGGCTTCAATGGTGAGGCTGGAAACCCTCTCAGACAGCTACAAGCCCCCTCCTGCTTCAACAATTCAGTACCATCAGGAAAGAGAAAAAAAGTAAGAGAAATCCCAAAATCTCCCAGCTTGTTTCTGCCAGAATATATCAGTTCCAGGTCATGTTTCTGCAGTACCCGTGTCATGGAGTGAGCACAAGCTGTCAATATGAAGAAGAGAGTAGCTCTTTTGACAGATCCCACATCTACATTCCAGACCCATTATAGGAGCAGAGCTTGTTCCCCTTGAATGAGTTGCCGCTCTCTCAACTGGGTCCCCCAGCTATAGAAATGCATCCACTGCTGGAGGAATTCTCAGCGTCAAAGCCTAGAAGAGACTGTGTCTCTGCTTGTCATATATATTCATAGGACAGACTCATTATATTTAAAATTGGGGGTAGGGGTGAGGAGGGACAAACAAGCAGGATCACAGCATGTCTCCCCAGAAAGTGCTACCTGCCATTTCACATTATCACCATGTAAGCACATTCAGTTCAAACCTGGAATCATAAAATAAGTGAACTTCAGAATTAACCTACTTTCACAAAAAACTCACATTTCTGAAAGTAGCTTTCAAGAAATGGGTAAGCAAACATCTTAATGAAAATTATAAGCTCTGCTTAATTGCCCATTACCTTCAAATTCTTGATTCTGGATATGAGGAGGTTGGGGAGGAAGGCAAAAAGATATAAGTAATATGCCTGATAGAGAATTTAAAGTAATGGTAATATTCAATGGACTTGAGGAAGAGTGTAGGACTTTAGTGAGAAATAAACAACAAAGACCTCAACAAAGAAATAGAAAAAAAAAAAACTAATCAGAAATGAAGAACTCAATAATTTAAAATAAAAATACACTACATGGAAAATAGTACACTGAGGAAACAGAAGAGCAGATCGACAACCTGGAAGACAGAGTAGTGGAAAGCACTAATCAAGCTGAACAGGAGAGAGGAAAAAAATAATAAAAATTTAAAGTAGACTAAGATAATTCAGTAACACCATCAAGCATAATAACATTCTCATTAGTTATTCCAGAAGAGAAGAAAAAAGGGAGCAGAAAATTTATTTGAAGAAATAAAAGCTGAAAACTTCCCAAATCTAGAGCAGGAAACAGAAATCTAGATCCAGAGCCCCCAACAAAATCAATCCAAGGAGATACACACCAAGGCAATGGTAATTAAATTGGCAAAAAAAAAAAAAAAAAGTAATGGAAAGAATTTGAAGGGTTGCAGGAGCAAAGACAGTTACATACAAAGGAAATCCCATAAGTCTATAAGCTGATTTTCAGCACAAAGTTTATAGGCTAGAAGAAAGTTGCATGATGCTTAAAGAGAAAAACCTGCAGCTAAAAATACTCTACCCAGCAAGGCCATCATTCAAAATAGAGGGAGAGACAGAGACAACCCCCCCCCCCCAGAAAAAAGTTAAATGAATTCATGACCACTAAACCAACCCTATAAGAAATGTTAAAGGGCATCTATGAGTGGAAAACAAAAATCATAAATAAGAGTAAGAAAAATAGGAAGCACAAATACAAAAACAAATATATCTGTAAAAATATGTCAAAATCAAAGGTTGTAAAATATGATACCAAATAACTGCAACACTGAGGGGAAAGAACTAAAGAATTTCAAAATTAAGCAATCATCAGCTTCATATGAACTGCTATATGCATAAGATGTCATATAAAAGCCTAATGGTAACCACAAATCAAAAACCAGTAGTAGATGTGCAAAAAATAAAAAGAAAGCCAGCAAACCTTGAGAGAAGATAGCAAGAGAAGAAATGGACAGAGAGGAATTATTTAAAAAAAAAAACCAACATAACACAAATAAAATGGCAATAAGCACACACCAATAAATAATTACTTTGAATGTAAATGGACTAAATACTCTAATGAAAGGACATAAGGTGATAGGATGGATAAAAAAGCAAGACCCATCCATACGCTACCTACAAGACTCATTTCAGACCTAAACACCCATACTGATTGAAAGGTAAGGGATGGAAAAGTATTTACCATGCAAATGGAAGTGAAAGAAAGTTGAGGCAGCAGCACTTAATTAAGACAAAACAGACTTTAAAACAAAGACTATAATGAGCCAAAGAAGGATGTAATCATAAAAGAAACAATTTAATAAGAAGATATAGCAATTGTAAATATTTATGCACCAACATGTGAGCATCCAAATACATAATAAAGTAGGTAATAACAAACATAAAGGAAGTAACCAATAGTAATACAATTATAGTAAGGGATTTTAACACCCCACTGACATCACGAGATAGATCATCCAAAAAGAAAATCAGTAAGAAAAGAGTGGCTTTGATAGATACATTGGACCAGATGGATCTAGCAGTGTATTCAGAACATTCTGTCCTAAAACAGCAGATATGCATTCTTTTCAAGTGTACGTGGAACATTCTCTAGAATAGATTATATTTAAGCCAAAAAACAGGTCTCAACAAATTTAAAAAGATTGAAATCATACTATGCATCTTTTTAAATCACAACATTATGAAACTAGAAACTAACCACAAGAGAAAATCTGGAAAGAACACAAATACATGGAGGGTTGCAAGAGAAAAGAAGACCAAATACATGGAGGTTAAATAGCATGCTACTAAACAATGAATGGGTCAACCAAGAAATCAAAGAGGAAATTTAAAAAATACATGGAGATAAATGAAAGTGAAAACACAACAGAACAAAATCACTGGGATTCTGCAAAAGCAGTTCTAAGAGGAAAGTTTAGGGCAATACAGACCTACCTCAAGAAGCAAGAAAAATTTCAAATAAACAACCTAAACGTATACCAAAATAGCTAGAAAAAGAACAAACAAAACCCAAAACTAGCAGAAGGAAGGAAATAATAGGGATTAGAGCAGAAATAAATAAAATAGAAATTTAAACAATAGAACAGATCAATAAAACCAGAAGCTGATTCTTTGATAACATTAACAAAATTGAGAAACCTTTAGCAGACTCATCATAAAGAGAGAGAGAGAGAGAAAGAGAAAGAGAGAGAGAATACTCAAATAAACAAAGCCAGAAATGAAAGAGGAGAAATAACACCAACACCATAGAAATATAAAGGATTATAAGGGAATATTATGAAAAATTATGTGCCAACAAATTGGACAACCTAGAAGAAATGGATAAATTCCTAGGAATATACAACCTCCCAAAACTGAATCAGGAAGAAATAGAAAATTTTAACAGGCTGATCACCAGAAATGAAATTGAATCTGTAATCAAAAAACTTCCAACGTGGGGGAGGAAGCAAGATGGTGGAGGAGTAGCAGACTGAAATGACATCAGCTCCCAGGAGTTCTGCTAGATAGTTATCAAACCATTCACAACACCTATAAACTCAAAAGGAGATAGAGAAGAAGAAGAGCAGCACTTCTAGGAACAGAAAATTGACCACTTTCTAGAAGATAGGACATGCAGAAAAGTGAATCCAAAGCGATGGGAAGATAGACCATGGGGGGAGGGGCTGGCTCCTGGCAGGCAGTGGAGCAGCAAAGCACAAAATCAGAATATTTAGAAGTCTGTTCCACTGAGGGACACCATTCCAGAGGCTAAGTGGCGGTGGAGCCCTCACAGAGCCAATGTGGTCTCAGGTCCCACAGGGTCACAGGAAGACTAGGAGTGTCTGAGTGTGGCAGAGATCCTAGGTATCAGAGCAGAGAAGCTGACTACAGAGACAGAGCTGTGGTGTGGGCTCTCAGCTCGGGGTTACCTTAAACTGTGATCCAAGGCACCATTGGGCCACTCCTCTTCAAGCAGGGATCCCACAAGTGGCAAATCCAGAGGAAACCCCTCCCCTTCCTCCTCTGGGAGGAGTGGCACGGGAGCACATGGCTGGAATCTGCGGTTTGGAGACTCCAAACAGTGTCGTGCACCAGAGATAGAAATGCTCAGTCACAGACTGGGTGAGATCAGAGTGCGGCCAGAGACCAGGGAGAATGGAGGGATTGACTACTTTTCTCTGAGATGCACTGATGAGTGGAGCCCTGAGCTCTTGACTTCTCCAGGCCAGAGATTGGGAGGCCAACATTTTCATTCCTGTCCTCCAAAGCTCTACGGAAATTGTTCAGAGAACAAAAGCTACCAAGAGAGAAGCTGAGCAGGTTACTTAGCCTGGCCCCTGGCAAGCATGGTTCAATTCCACCTCAGGCAAAGACATTTGAGAATCGCCGCAATCCCTCCCACAGAAGGTCAGCAATAACATCCAGCCAAGATCAAGTTCACCAATCAATGATAATGGTGGAACTGCAGAGCTAGGGGAAAGCAATGCATAGAATTCATGGCTTTTTCAGCTCAAGGTTACCTTAAACTATGATCCTTTACTCTTGTAAACTTAAATTTTTTAATTTTATTTTTTTCATATTCTATTTTTTTAACCTTTCCTCTTTCCTCTTTTAACATTTTTTAACTAGTTTATCTTAACACTACCTTAGGCTGAGTGAAATAATTATTATATGGTTTCATTTACTTGTGGAGCATAAGGAATAACACGGAGGACATTGGGAGATGGAGAGAAGAGTGAGTTGGGGGAAATTAGAGGGGGAGACAAACCATGAGAGACTGTGGACTCTGAGAAACAAACTGAGGGTTTTGTGGGGGGGGTTGGGTGAGCCTGGTGATGGTATTTAGGAGGGCACGTATTGTATGGAGCACGGGATGTGGTGCATAAACAGTGAATGCTGGAACACTGAAAAGAAATAAAATAAAATGAAAAAAAAAAAGAAAAAACTTTTAAAATTTTCATTTTTATAGTCATATCTTATCTGTTCATTGTATTTAACCTTATTTTTTGTATATATAAGGTTTTTTTCCTTTAAAATTTTGGGATACTATTTCTTCTAATAGATCAAAATACACCCCAAATCTAGCACATGGCTTTGATTCAGTCTCCAACCTGATCACATTCTCTCCTTTTTTTTTCCCCCAACCAACTCATCTTATCAATTCCTTTTTTAGAATCTTCCTTAAAATTTTTCATCTTTACAGTCATGGTCCATCCCTTCATTGTGTTTACCCTTATTTTTGTATATAAATAAGTTTTTCTTTCTTTAAAATTTTGGGAGGTGGTTTCTTCTAAGAGACCAGAATACACCCAAAATCAAATGGGTGGCTCTGTTCTATTCAGAAATTTTTAAAAATTTTTTAAAATTTTTTATTTATTTTTATTTTTTTCTTTTTAATCCCCCCCCATCTTCTCCCTCCAGTGTTGGGTCTCTTCTGACTTGGTTAGTTTACATTTTTCTGGGGTCTTTGCCACCTTTTTAGTATTTTATTCTCTTGTTCATATATTCTTATCTAGATAAAATGACAAGGCAGAAAAACATACCACCAAAAAAAAAAAAAAAAAAGAACAAGAGACTGTTCCAATGGCTAGAGAACTAATTAATATGGACATTGGTAATATGTCAGAACTAGAGTTCAGAAAGATGATTCTTAAGGTGCTAGCTGAGCTCTAAAAAGGCATGGAAGATACTAGAGAATCCCTTTATGGAGAAATAAAAGAACTAAAATCTAACTAAGTTAAAATAAAAAAAGGTATTAATGAGGTGCAAATCAAATGGAGGATCTTACCACTAGGCAGTAAATGAGGCAGAAGAATTAGTGATATAGAAGACCAAAAGACAGAGTATAAAGAAGCTGAGCAAAAGAAAGACAAACAACTACTAGATCACAATGGGAGAATTTGAGAGATAAGTGATATAAGACAAAAGAGTAAGAAAAAGAAGAAAGAGAGAGGGGGGCTGAAGGTATATTGGAGCAAATTATAATAGAGAATTTCCCTAATATGGCAAAGGGAACAAGCATCAAAATCCAGGAGGCACAGAGAATCCCCATCAAAATAAAAAATAGGTCCACACCCCATCATCTAATAGTAAAACTTACAAGTCTTAGTGACAAAGAAGAAATCATTTTTCTTTGTAACAAAGAGAAAATCCCCAAAGCAGCTCAGGACAAGAAGTCTGTAGCATACAATGGTAGAAATATTAGATTGGCAGAAGACTTATCCACAGAGACCTGGCAGGCCAGAAAGAGCTGGCATGATATATTTAGAGCACTAAATGAGAAAAACATGAAGCCAAGAATACTATATCCAGCTAGGCTATCACTGATTAAAAGAATTTGCAAACACCAAACCAGCACTACAGAAAATATTAAAAGGAGTCTTCTAAGTAAAGACAGAGCCTAAAAGTAGTAGAACAGAAAGGAAAAGAGACAATACACAGTAATAGTCACCTTACAGGCAATACAATGGCACCAAATTAATATCTTTTAATAGTTACCCTGAATTAAATGGGCTAAATGCCTGAATCAAAAGACATAGGGTATCAGAATGGATTAAAAAACAACAACAACAAAACCCATCAATATGCTGTCTACAAGAAATTCATTTTAGACCCAAAGACATCTCCAGATTTAAAATGAGGGGGTGAAAACCAATTTACCATGCTAATGGACATCAAAAGAAAGCTGGGGTGGGAATCCTTATACTGGATCAATTAGATTTTAAGCCAAAGACTATAATAAGAGATGAGGAAGGATACTATATCATACTTAAAGAGTCTGTCCAACAAGAAGATCTAACAATTTTAAATATCTATGCCCCTAACATGGGAGCAGCCAACTATATAAACCAATTAATAACAAATTCAAAGACACATATCAGCAATAATATGATAATAGTAGGGGACTTTAACATCCCCCCTTCACTGAAATGGACAGATCATCCAAGGAAAAGATCAACAAGGAACTAAAGGCTTTAAATGACACACTGGACCAGAGGAATACCACAGATATATTCAGAACATTCCATCCCAAAGCAACAGAATACACATTCTTCTCTAGTGCACATGGAGTAGTATACAGAATAGATCACATCCTGGTTCACAAATCAGGTTTCAACCAATACCAAAAGATTGGGATCATTCCCTGCATATTTTCAGACCACAATGCTCTGAAGCTAGAACTCAATCACAAGAGGAAAGAATTCAAATACATGGAGGCTAAAGAGCATCCTACTAAAGAATGAATGGGTAAACCAGGAAATTAAAGAAGAATTGAAAAAAATCATGGAAACAAATGAAAATGAAAACACAACTGTTCAAAATCTGTGGGACACAGCAAAGGCAGTCCTGAGAGGAAAGTATATAGCTATACAAGCCTTACTCAAGAAACAAGAAATGTCTCAAGTACACAACCTAACCCTACACCTAAAGGAGAAAGAACAGCAAAGAAAGCTTAAGCTTAGCAAGAGAAGAGAAATAATAAAGATCAGAGCAGGAATCAATGAAATAGAAACCAAAAGAACAGTGGAACAAAATCAACAAAACTAGGAGCTGGTTCTTTGAAAGAATTAATAATATTGATAACCCCCTGGCCAGACTTATCAAAAAGAAAAGAAAAAGGACCCAAATCAATAAAATCATGAATGAAAGAGGAGGGATCACAACCAACACCAAAGAAATACAAACAATTATAAGTACATATTATGAGCAACTATACACCAGCAAATTTGACAATCTGGAAGAAACTGGTGCATTTCTAGAGACATAAATGACCAAAACTGAACCATCAAAACTGAATCAGAAAGAAATAGAAAACCTGAACAGACCCATAACCAGTAAGGAGATTGAAGCAGTCATCAAAAAAATCTCTCAACAAACAAGAGCCCAGGGCCAGAGAGCTTCCCAGGGGACTTCTACCAAACATTTAAAGAAGAATTAATACCTATTCTCCTGAAACTGTTCCAAAAAAAAATAGAAATGGAAAGAAAACTTCCAAACTCATTTTTTGAGGCCAGCATTACCTTGATCCCAAAACTAAAGACCCCATCAAAACATAGAATTACAGACAAGTATCCTTGGTGAAACAGATGTGAAAATCTCACCAAAATAATAGCCAATAGGATCCAACAATACATTAAAAGGATTATTCACCACGACCAAGTGGGATTCATTCCTGGCTGCAAGTTTGGTTCAACATCCACAAATCAATCAACGTGATAGAATACATTAATAAAAGAAAGAACAAGAAACATATGATACTCTCAATAGATGCTGAAAAAGCATTTGACAAAATACAGTACCCTTTCCTGATCAAAACTCTTCAAAGTTTAGGGATAGAGGGTACATATTTCAACATCATCAAAGCCATCTATGAAAACCCCACAGCAAGTAACATTCTCAATGGGGAAAAACTGAGAGCTTTTTACCTGAGGTCAGAAACAGGGCAGAGGGGGGCGTCTGGGTGGCTCAGTGGGTTAAAGCCTCTGCCTTCGGCTCAGGTCATGATCCCAGTGTCCTGGGATCGAGCCCCGCATTGGGTTCTCTGCTCAGCAGGGAGCCTGCTTCCTCCTCTCTGCCTGCCTCTCTGCTTACTTGTAATCTCCATCTGTCAAATAAATAAATAAAATCTTAAAAAAAAAAGAAAGAAACAGGGCAGGGATGTCCACTATCACCACTAATCAACACAGTATTAAAAGTCTGAGCCTCAGCAATCAGACAACAAAAAGAAGTAAAACGCATCCGAATCAGCAAAGAAGAAGTCAAACTCCCACTCTTTGCAGATGACATGATACTTTATGTGGAAAACCCAAAAGACTTCACTCCAAATATGCTAGAACTCATATAGGAATTCAGTAAACTGTCAGGATATAAAATCAATGCACAGAAATCAGTTGTACTTCTATACATCAACAACAAGACAGAAGAAAGAGAAATTAAGGAGTCAATCACATTTACAATTGCACCCAAATCATGAGATACCCAGGAATAAACCTATCCAAAGAGGCAAAGAATCTGTACTCAGAAAACCTATAAAATACTCATGAAAAGAAATGAGGAAGACACAAAGAAAAGGAAAAACGTTCTGTGCTCATGAATTGGAAGAACAAATATTGTGAAAACATCCATGCTACCTAAAGCAATCTACACACTTAATTCAATCCCTATCAAAATACCATCATTTTCTTTCAAAGAAATGGAACTAATCATCCTAAAATTTATATGGAACCAGAAAAGACCCTGAATAGCCAGAGGAATGTTGGAAAAGAAAGCCAAAGTTGGCAGTATCACATTTCCAAACTTCAAGCTCTATTACAAAGCTGTAACCATCAAGACAGTATGGTAACTGGCACAAAAACAGACACATAGAGTAATGGGAAAGAATAGAGAGCCCAGAAATAGACCCTCAACTCTATGGTCAACTAATTTTCAACAAAGAAAGAAAGAATGTCCAATGGAATAAAGACAGTCTCTTCAACAAATGGTTTTGGGAAAATTGGACAGCCACATGCAGAAAATGAAACTAGACCATTTCCTTACACCACACACAAAAATAAACTCAAAATGGATGAAAGACCTCAATATGAGACAGGAATCTATCAAAATCCTTGAGGAGAACACAGGCAGCAACCTCTTTGGCCTCAGCTGCAGCATCTTTTTCCTAGAAACATCAACAAAGGCAAGGGAAGCAAGAGCAAAAATGAACTATTGGGACTTCATCAAGATCAAAATCTTTTGCACAGCAAAGGAAACAGTCAACAAAACCAAAAGACAACTGACAGAATGGGAGAAGATATTCACAAATGCCATATCAGATAAAGGGCTAATATCCAAAAGGAACTTATGAAACTCAACACCCAAAGAACAAATAATCTAATCAAGAAATGGGGAGAAGACATGAACCGACATTTCTGCAAAGAAGACATACAGAAGGCCAACAGATACATTAAAAAGTGCTCAACATCATTTGACATCAGGGAAATATAAATCAAAACCACAATGAGATACCACTTCACACCACTCAGTATAGCTAAAATTAACAAGTCAGGAAATGACAGATGTTGTCAAGGATGCAGAGAAAGAGGGCCCCTCTTATACTGTTGGTGGGAATGCAAGCTGGTGCAGCCACTCTGGAAAACAACATGGAGGTTCCTCAAAAAGTTGAAAATAGAACTACTCTATGACCCAGCAATCACACTACTTGGTATTCACCATAAAGATACAAATGTAATGATCCAAAGGGGCACATGCATCTGAATGTTTATAGCAACAATGTCCACAATAGCCAAACTATGGAAAGAATCTAGATGTCCATCAACAGAAGAATGGATAAAGAAGATGTGGTATGCACATAAAATGGAATACTATGCAGCCATTAAAAGAAATGAAACCTTGCCGTTTGCAATGACATGGATCGAACTAGAGGGTATTATGCTGAGCGAAATAAGTCAATCAGAGAAAGACAATTATCATATGATCTCTCTCATATGAGGAATTTGAGAGGCAGGGTGGGAGGTTTGGGGGGTAGGGAAGGAAAAAATGAAACAAGATGGGATCAGGAGGGAGACAAACTGTGAGACTCTCAGTCTCAGAAAACAAACTGAGGGTTGCTGGGGGGAGAGGGGTTATGGAAACTGGGGAGGGTATATGATATGGTGAGTGCTATGAAGTGTGTAAGCCTGAAGATTCACAGACCTGTACCTCTGGGGCAAATAATACATTATATGTTAATAAAAATAATTAATTAAAAAAACCCTCCCAACAAACTAAAGTTCAGGACCAGATGGCATTTCAAGAAGAGTTTATACTTATTCTTCTCAAACTATGCCAAAAAGGAGAAGAGGAAAGAAAGCTGAGAGAAATTCATTCTATGAAGCCAGCATTACCCCCCCCCAAAGAGAGAGAGAGAGACAGACAGAGAGAGAGAGAGAACTAAAGTCCAATATCTCTGATAAACATAAATGTAAAAATCCTCAACAAAATATTAGCAAACTAAATTCAGTAGCCAAATAATACATTAAAAAAAAATCATTCAGGGGCGCCTGGGTGGCTCAGTGGGTTAAAGCCTCTGCCTTCGGCTCAGGTCATGATCCCAGGGTCCTGGGATCAAGCCCCGCATCGGGCCCTCTGCTCAGCGGGGAGCCTGCTTCCCTTCCTCTCTCTCTGCCTGCCTCTCTGCCTGCTTGTGATCTCTGTCTGTCAAATAAATAAATAAAATCTTATAAAAAAAAAATCAATCAGCAGGGCACCTGGGTGGCTCAGTGGGTTAAGCCTCTGCCTTCAGCTCAGATCATGATTTCAGGGTCCTGGGGTTGAGCCCTGTATTGGGCTCTCTGCTCAGTGGGAAGCCTGCTTTCACCTCTCCCTCTGCCTGCCTCTCTGCCTACTTGTGATCTCTATCTCTGTCAGATTAAAAAAAAAAATCATTCAGCATGATCAAGTGAGATTTATCTCTGGAATGCAAGGCTGGTTCAATATTAGCAAAACAATCAGTTTGCTACATCATACCAATGGGAGAAAGGATAAAAAAACCATATGATCATTTCAATAGATGCAGAAAACGCATTTGACAAAGTACAACCACCATTCATGATAAAAACAACAACAACAAAAAACCCACCTCAACAAAATAGGTTCAGAGGGAACATACCTCAACAACATAAAGGCCATGTATGAAAAACTCATAGCTAACACACACTCAGTGAAGAAAAACTGAAAGCTTCAAACGTAGTGATCCAAAGGGGCACGTGTACCCGAATGTTTATAGCAGCAATGTCCACAATAGCCAAACTATGGAAAGAACCTAGATGTCCATCAACAGATGAATGGATCAAGAAGATGTGGTATATATACACAGTGGAATACTATGCAGCCATCAAAAGAAATGAAATCTTGCCATTTGCGACAACATGGATGGAACTAGAGCATATCATGCTTAGCGAAATAAGTCAAGCAGAGAAAGACAACTATCATATGATCTCCCTGATATGACGAAGTGGTGATGCAACATGGGGGCTTAAGTGGGTAGGAGAAGAATAAATGAAACAAGATGGGATTGGGAGGGAGACAAACCATAAGTGACTCTTAATCTCACAAAACAAACTGAGGGTTGCTGGGGGGAGGGGGTTTGGGAGAAGGGAGTGGGATTATGGACATTGGGGAGGGTATGTGCTTTGGTGAGTGCTGTGAAGTGTGTAAACCTGGTGATTCACAGACCTGTACCCCCTGGGGATAAAAATATGTGTTTATAAAAAATAAAAAATTAATTAAAAAAAAAACAACTGAAAGCTTTTCCCCTAAGTTCAGGAACAAGACAAGGATATCTGCTCTCACTTTTTTGAAACAGTGCCTCCTCCTAGTTCCCCGCCATCTTGTCTCCCACCACTTTTATTCAACATAGTACTGGAAGTCTTAGCCACAGCAATCAGACAATAAGAAATAAAAGGCATCTAAATTGGTAAGGAAGAAATGAAATTTTCACTATTTGCAGATGACATGGTACTATAGACAGAAAACCCTAAAGACTATACCAAAAAACTACTAGAACTGATAAATAAATTCAGTAAAGTTGCAGGATACAAAGTTCATGTACAGAAATCTGTGATATATGTATAGACTAATAATGAAGAAACAGAAAGAGAAATGAAGAAAGCAATCCCATTTACAATTGCACCAAAGATAATAAAATACTTAGGAATAAACCTTACCAAGGACGTGAAAGACCTAAACTCTGAAAAGTATAAAACACTGATGAAAGGTATTGAGGATGATACTAACAAGTGGAATGATAGATATTCCAGTCTCATGGTTTGGAAGAACAAATATTGTTAAAATGACCATATTATCTAAAGCAATCTACAAATTTCACTCAATCCCTATCAAAATACCCAAACCATTTTTCATGTAACTGGAACAAAAAAATCCCAAAATTTGTACGGAAGCCCAAAAGACCCTGAATCAAGAAAGCAATTTTGAAAAAGAACAAAACCAGAGGTATCACAACCCCAGATTTCAAAATATACTACAAAGCTATAGCGATAAAAAAGTATGGTCCTGGCACTAAAATAGACATATTGATCAATGGAACAGAACAGAGAGCCCAGAAATAAACCCATGCTTATGTAGTCAATTAATCTTTGACAAAGGAAGCAAAAATATTCAATTTGAAAAAGACTGTGTCTTCAATAAGTGGTGCTAAGAACACTGGACAACTACATGCAAAAGAATAAAACTAGACCATTTCTTATACCATACACAAAAATAAACTCAAAATGGATTAAAAACCTAAATGTGAGACCTAAAACCAGAATAATTATTGATTGCAATGATATTTGCAAATGGCATATCTGATAAAGGGTCTGTATTCAAAATATACAGAGAACTTACATAAAACCAAAAAACAAATAATCTAATTAAAAATTGGGCAGAAGATATGAGAAGACATATCTCCAGAAAATATACAGATGGCTACGAGACACATGGAAAGATGCTCTACCTCACCAATTGTTAGGAAAATGCAAATCAAAACCACAATAAGATCCACCTTACACTTGTCAGAAAGGCTAAAATCAAAAACACAGGGAACAACAAATATTCGTAAAAATATGGAGAAAAAGGGACCCTTAGGTACTGTTGATGGGACTGCAAACTGGTGCAGCCACTGTGGAAGACAATATGAAAATTCCTCAAAAAATTAGAAATAAAATTACCATATGATTTACTCCTTGATATTTACCTAAAGAAAATGAAAACATTAATTCAAAAAGATATACACACTCCTATGTTTACTGCAGTATCATTTACAATAGCCAAATTATGGAAGTATCCATCAATAGATGAATGGATAAAGAAGATGTGGTGTGTGTACATATATATATACATACACACATACATATATATGTATTCCATATTATTCCATTATATATATGTGACATATCAAGAACATTCCAGTTATAGATTATTTATAGCACAGTAAATCATTAACATAAAATTTACATACATATAAACAATCTATGTTGTTTATCAACATATATTTAGAAACAAGAACAAGGGCAGAATCACAAAATTCACATTAGCACTTAACTCTAAACAGATGGATGAAGAGAAATGCGACCCAGGAAATGCTTATAGGAGACTTCAACTTTAATGGTAATAATTTATTAAAATATTGATAAATATAGACAATAAAATATGATATCATATTAACACTTGTTAATTCTGGGTTATAGCTACATGGGCACTTATTTTATTATCTTTTTAAAAAACTTTTGGTATTCAAATTATTTTTTAAAATAAGGAGGGCATGTGGCATGATGCGCACTGGGTGTTATACACATCTAATGAATTGCTGAACACTACATCAAAAACAATGATGTACTACTATATGTTCGCTAATTGGATATAATAAAAATAAATAAATAATGACAGTTTCTAAATTTAAAAAAATAGTAAAACAAGGTAAGTTGGGTTTTTTAAAGACCATTAAGAGGGTGGCATTTATCATCATAAAAATCTTAATAAAGTCATGCCCAGGGCAGGGACAGGGCAGGGAGTGAACCCTAAGCCCCTTCACCATTTCATTCCTGCTTAGGCGTCTGCACCTGAGCCCCAGAGTGAATTTCCGCTCCTTCAGGTCACCTGGCTGACTCCACCAAATATGTCCTTTCTTAATTTACACATCCTTCTTTGGAGGAAGTATTTTCCATCTTGTATCAGTGTATGAGTTGTAATTCCCTTCCTTGAACTGGAAAAGTTCTCTGTGTGCGCTTCCTCCTTGCAGTATAACTCTCTTACAATTTCTTGTTTACCGGTTTGTCTCCCCTGTGAGACTGTTGGCTCCCTAGGCTGTGTGAGAGCTCTTGCTGGCCTGGTTCCCAGCCCTAACTACAAGCTTCCCACATTTCTGCTGAATTTTACAGATTCAGCCAGACATGGTTTGCAGTGGGGCTCTCTGCTGGCAGCGGCAGAAGGAGGGTACTGATGGCCTGAAGATGCCAGTAGGAAATTTTCAAGACAAACAATCTACTGAGAGCCCTTTGCCTGGGGCAGGACTTTGCATTTCAGAATCATTGATGTCTGAAGCTGATTTTCATGAGGTGAGGTGGGCTGGGGGATAGGTTCAATGTTTAAAAATCAGCTGATCTTCACTGATGCTTTTCATCCTTGCTTTATCTAAATACACAAATAGTGAAAGTTGGCTCAGAAATGATTCAAAATTGGCTTTTTCTTTTATAACCTCCATTCAGAATCCCCCATGTTACAGTTTTCTACATAAAAAAGTCAAGTCTTGGCCCTACAGAAAACATCCTATAGATATTTTCCTGTTTTTGCCATTCTGCTAAATTCTTAAATATGTAGGAACCATATCAGCTATACCCATTGTTCAGTATTGGGTAAAACATGGGTGGTGAAAACCACACACCCATCAAGCTCGACCTTAACCCATTCCTAGTTTTAAAATCAAAACTTAATATTGCTTGCTGTCCCTTGGTTTGAGAGCTATCGGTCAGAACATGTCAAAGGACACGAACTCCATTCTGATCTTTGAGGATCCACGCATACCGCTGAATCAAGGATCCTGTGGTAGGCTGTGTAGCCATGGCTGAGTGTTCTCTGCCCCTTCCCACACTCTACCTGCCCCTGATGCTGCACAGCCTGGCTGGAGGGTGCACTGCCCTCCCTAGGAGCAGCACTTGGCCATATGACTTGTTCTGGCCAGTGAAATGTGAGCGCAAGTGAAAGTTGCCCTATCCAGCAGAAAGTTCAAAGAGGCATGGTGATTTTCTCCCAGCATCCTTGATCTACTTCTCTCCTTAGTAGATTCTTTTAGCCTGAATTCCAGAATCAAGCAGATACATGGAGCTAACTTGCCGCTGATACATAATGTGAGCCAAGGGGAGAAACATAACAAGATAGAAATGCTTTGTTTTTGAAGCCATTAGTATTTTAAGGTTGTTGGTTACTGTATCATAACCTACTGAAAGATGACTGATAGAGAATTTTTAAAATCAGATTAAACTGGAAATACGCTCTACACAGTCAGCACCAGGTTGCTGGTCAGCCTCCTATCTGCCACTGAGAGCAGGAGATCTGTCGAAGGTGAAAGGGAACTTTGCCATTAGGCCAGACTCTTCTTCTGCAAGGCCAGCTGTAGCAAATATTCTCTTTCTGGCACAAAAACTGGCAAAAAGCTTCCTAGGTCAGTCTTCCTTTTCCTTCCTTCCGTCCGTTTTCCTTCCACTCTTCCTTTTTTCTTCCTTCCTTCCTTTCTTCTTACGCCAGTTCATCCCAAAGACTAAGAGTCTTCTGAGTTCACAACAAGTTCCAATATTCTACCTAAATTCCTAGGGAGAGCTTTAACAAATTTCTCATCGGTTGCAAGTGAGCATGACTGATTGAATAGAACAGACTGTTTTCTATCTTTTCTGTATCACTGGTTGGAAAAACTAGAATTTCCCAAACCAGCAGTAATTTTTCTCCTATTGATTTCACAACTATGACTCTTACCTGTTTCTCCAGGAAGACAGAAGACCTTTCATTAAATATTCCTTGGATGTGGGTGTAGCCAAGAGCCTGCCTGTGGCCATCCACTGTATAGGAGCTAAACTGGAATTTTATATTTGTAGGGAGAGAGTGAAAGAGAGAGGAAAAAAAAAGTAGTTTCACAGAAACATGATCCTTGGCAGGGGTGCTGTTCTGGAGGAAACAAATCGACTAAAGAAGGTGATAAAAAAAAATGCTCTATAAATACTGGAAACATGTACTGAATTGAACCTTGTCTACATTTAAATTGAGTAGAATCAGTCCATCATTTTATTCAGCACACATAGGAACGGTCTGCATATGAAAATAACTCTCAACGCCATGTATATGCTTCTGAGACTTCAACATGCCATTCCTATTAGCTATTGTCATACACATGTATTTAATACAAAAACAGGACACATGACTACAATAATTGCTTTTTTCTTTTTAAGTAAGCTCTGCACCCAATATGAGGCTCTAACTCATAACTCCAAGATCAAGAGTCACATGCCCAACCAACTAAGTCATTCAGGTGCCATTATAATGATGGCCTTTTATTTTTGAAATATTAGCTAATACTAGTAACAAACAGCCTCTTGGTTTCTTAAGAAGCTACGGTAGGATGTGTTCTTGTGCAGTAAATCATCTGCCTTTGGTATCAACTTTCTTTTTAACTTCTCCCAACCAAGTGTTTTATTTTGCCCCCCGACCCCAACCTTTCTTCTTTCGTTTCCTTCTCTCCTGTCCCCCACCTTCTGCTCTGGACAAGTGCAATCTCCTTTCTCAGTATCCATTTCCTACCTCCACCATCTACCTGATCTTCTCAACAGAGGGACAGTGGTGCAGCAGAAGGGGCATTAAACTTAGAGTCATGGGAGTTAGGTTTGAGTTCCAGTGCTGTCACCAACATTCTGAGTGATGTGAGATAAGTCACACAAGCTTTCTGTGTACCCCTCTGTCCTCATCCACATAATGAATTTTTCAGTTATATGGGTGTTCTTGCTTGGATATTTACTGGTTGGATATTTGAATCTGCTTAAGCTTTCATAAGCCATTTTTGCCACTTCTTTTTGTTATTACTGACATTTGGGCTTTGAAAATAGGTATTCTGCATTATCCAACATTTCCCTTTTATATTTAAATGAAACATCAGTTGTTTCAATGTGATATTCCTACTTTGTAGATTTAAAGAGAAAGTCCAGAATACAGGATTGCAGACTTGGATAGGAAGTCGTAGGGTATTTTCTTCTGCCAGGAAATGGCAAGTGAGTTAATCTAAGTTGCCAGAGGACCATAAGCTACTCTTAATAGAATCCCAGCATCTGTTCTGCAAAAGGCAAAAGTGTTGATTTCCATTTGTACTCCCAAAGTTCTTTGCTTCATAAGCCAAGTCCTAGGCAACAAAAGGTGGTGGTGTTACATTTACCTCTTAGCTGGTGGAATAAAGGAGAAGAAATAAAATCAGTCACACCAGAGTCAACATAGCTTGTGTCTAGCAGAGCTGAGAAATGGTAACCAGGCTTGTTTTATGCTGTTTGAGTTATGATCTGACACATGGTTGATGCTGAAAGCCTTCACAAAACAGTTTGTCCTGCAGAGAGCCAATGGCCAGACAAATCTCTCCTGGAAGTCAAATCTCTCTTGTCCCATATGCAACTCCCCAAATCCCCCTCCCCAAATTACTCCAGGATTGGCAAGGCCATTACTTCCTCTTATCCACACATCTCCTTCTTTCCTCTACTGAATTAATTTAAACATTCTTGTTACTATTTACTAATGAGAAAAAAGTTCACAAAAATAAAGTATTGATAAACCAACTTTGGAAAGGGTATACAGATTTGGACATTCTTCATAACACTGTTATGAATATAGATCAACATTTAATATAGATCAACATTGGCAATATAGATCAACATTTTAAATGCGTAAAGACATTCCACTTCTACTAGTTATCCTAGAGTTATCTCAAGAGGGTACACAGGTGTTCATTGCATAATTGTTTATGACAGCAAAATCTAGAAACAATTTTTAGGATATGCTGAATGTGGATCAATAGGGGATGGGTTAAATAAATTATGATCCATCCATACAATGGAACGCATACAGCCACTTAAAGAATGATAGATCTACATGTTCTGACAACAAAAGATACCCCAAAGATACTCATTTTAAAAGCCACATTGCAAAAAAAAAATAAAAAGAAATAAAGTAAATAAAAGCTACATTGCAATGATCTGCACCTCAAATGAACTTCAGGAAATTTTCAGATGAGTGATCCTTATCATAAATAAACTGATTAACATAAGAATATGACAAATGCATAATCATACATGTAAAACAAATGAAAGATACGTTGCAGAACTCATTTTCTACAAGTGTATGTGAAACCATTCACATCACTGTATGAATATATTTAAAATTGTTTATATAAGCATTAGAAAACACAAAAGCATATTCAAGTAATTATTAATAAAGGTTATTGTGTAGAAGGAAAAGAGGAGGGAGTAGAAGGAAGAATTTTGCTTTTCTAATTAAAAACTTGTTTACTCAATGAATTCTGGAACATTGAAAAGAAATTAAAACTTGTTTACTTAATTAATTCATATTTCAATGCTCATGCATTACCTTCACCTTTATACAAAACCTTTTCAAAGCAAAAAACCAGAAATACCTTTTTAAAATGTGAAATAAATGATGATACAACTATAAAATGTAATAGTAACCAAGCATGAGGAATTATTTCCTACAACTATATTTGCTGGCAGAAAAACATTTAAGACATATTGCTAAATTTTAAAAGAAGTTTACAAAGCAAAAAGAGCAGGAGGATGAGCGAGAGAACAGTTAGTCTCCCAAGGACATGTTCTAGGTTGAGTTCTTACAACATCCGTGCCAGCACAGGACCCAGCACACCTGTCTCAAAAGTACCACTAATCTGACGTGCATTTTGTGCCTTCACTGTGCTACAGGTTTACATCCTTTATTGTTGATCCTCACAACAAGCTTGGATTGAAGATTAGGGAGGGTGTTTAACAAATGAAGCTTGGATTCAAACCCAGATTTTTCTTCCCAAACCCAAAGGTTTGTGGAATAAATTAATCAAATCAAAGAATGACAGAATGAATCACAGCAAGATTATAAGACTAACACCAGACTGGATAGGTACAGCAGTGAACCTCATGGTTCAGGGAGAAATCCTTACCCTTTCACAGCACCTAAGCAAGAGAGGGGAAGTGGGTCCTAGATCAGGTGTTGACTCCTGATTTCTTGACTTGAGGTATACAATGAGAAATAAGCACTGGAAAGATTCTTTTTGATCACATCTTTCACTGTTTTTCAAAATGTAAATTGTAACCATTAGTGAATCCTGAAATCATGTAGTGAGTCATAACTCAGATTTTTCTTTAAAAATAGTGAACTGAAACAGAATGAAATATGGGGGAAAATCAGACATAATGCATATTTTTGTGAAACATAATTTCAGTTATGTTTTATATACATAGAAATTTATGCATTGAGTTGAACTACAAAGTATTAATATAAATTGCAGCCAGAAAAGTTTTAAAACTATCGATTCAACTTCATCTCCTTCATCAGGTGACAGCCCTGAGGTCTAGAGGGATTAGATAGCTCCTTTAAGACAATAACATCTGTGTCTGTAAAACCTGACTACACCTTGTGTCTCCCCACTATAGTCTTTGTGTTTTAATAGTACCATCCTTCAAAATTAATCCTACTGAGCTCAACTTTCTGACAAGGCTACTAGGGAAGATAATATATGTATAAATATGGAAGCTTCCATGTTACTAAATTACTACATTAAAATGTACCATGCTATCAATACAGGATGAGCTTGTGAATTCTGGCAAGATCCAAAGTCACTGCCTCGGAATCAGGTGAACAAAGCAGGTTTCCTGCCATGGGAAGTGAGAATTCCAAGGCTGATGTCTTAACAAGAATGTTTCCAAGTCATAAATGAACCACAGGTAGGAAGAGAAGTATCTGGCCTAACATTAGCCATGTGATATGATAATGAGTAGTTATGGAGTATCTAGCATCACTGTCCTCCAGGCACCTGAAAGCAATTCTTTGTTCAACTACAATTCTTGCTCCAACTGTACGTATTTCATCTCAATAAGTATATTAAAGCCACAGGAAAAGACCCATTCAAGTGCTTTTCCCAATGTCGCCCTACTCAGTTTTGTGCTATGTGAAAATTGTTGCTTTTTTTTAGTCTACCAATTCACTATTTCATTATAGAATCACAAGTTTTTCTCCCTTCAGGAACATAAAAAATGCACTCTTTTTCTCTAGCCCGAGGTGCAAGCATTTCCTCTCTCCCTACTTGAATGTGATTACTTGTACTATGAGCCCTTTGGATTTTAGCTCATGGACCTAGTGAGGATCCAGTTAGTAACACTCCTTCCTATAGATCTGATACAAGGCACAAAACACTGTGGCAGGATATTGGATATCCCAAAACAATATGCCTTTTCCCCAAACCAGAATAAGACTTTGAGGTTAACTAGATATTGCTAGATTTTTGAGTTTCCTACTTTTACTTTTTTACCACTATCATCCCTGACATGTGTGGTCTGGGCAATCTAAGGTATTCGTAGAGGAACCTGGGAAAATAATAATGCTAAAAAACCAGTATTTTTGTAGTTTACAACATTTTCCCATAAACTACTCATTTGTTCATTGTAACTGGTTTGGTTTAGATGTGATTCTTCTTATCCTAATTTATTCTTGTGTCATTAGGATTGGCCTGACTTAGAATATCTACTTTTAAATCCATTTTCAACCTTTTCTTATACACTTTCTCAAAGAACAACCTGAAACTCTTGATCCACTGATTTTTAAGGATGGCTTTACCATGTTCTGCAGGGTTGGTGTGCATGGATTATACAGTAGCTGTGGATCTATTGCGATTCTGTATTTGTATCTGATTTTTCTGTCACTAATGGTCTTTCCATAAAATCTAAGCTTTCTGTTCTCAGTGCCCATGCCAGGAATTTTAGACTTCTGTTTGGTATCTTCTCTGAAACAAGATTCCCCATTGGGCAGAAGCTGTGGCTCATGAAAACTCTTGTGTAACATTAAATATACCACAGTCTATCTCCAATGCAGATAATCAGCATTGACAACAGATCATTTTGTTAGCAACAAATGTTAAAACCGCTTAACAGCAGAAGAGAAAGGTCAGATTCTCTCCTATTTTAATTCATTTCCCAACTCTTTGAAAAAAGTCAAATAAATAGTTGATGAACTTAAAACCTAAATCAGATGATACTACTATAGGTTTACTCAGTTTATGTCCACTAAAGTTAATAAGCAGTTACTCTGAGCTAGATGCTAGATGCAGAAGGTTCAAAGGGATAGATGTTCCCCATCCTCAAGAAGCTAGCTAAGAGAGATCAGCACCTACAAAAATCTAATAACTTGTGTTGTAAGCTCACTGTGTGCTAGGTTAACACTAAGAGCTTTCTAGGATCTCTTTTGATTCTCAAAACAATGTGAAGAACTTTGTCCGAGGCTTTAGCTTTTTGGTGGCTGAGCTGGGACTTAAGTCCAAGCCTATTGACCCAAAGCTATTGCTCTTTCCATTTCACAATTCTGCCTTTCACTGCAGTATGTATTAGAGTTTCTGGATTTGTAGCAATGACTGTAAGATGTACCGTTGGTTTAATAACATTCTAAACCAATTGCAAATAGTGTGCATTTATCCCTTGAACTATATTCTATTTGTACAGTTTGAGTCCAACCCTTCTTTCTTTCTGTTCAATGAATCTTCAGAATCACTCTTGTCCAGTGGTTTGTAAACATTTTTTAAAAGATTTTATTTTTAAGTAATCTCTACCCTCAGTGTTGGACTCAAACTTATAACCAGAGATCAAGAGTCACATGCTGTACCTACTGAGCCAACAAGGTGCCTCTGCAAACTTTTGAGAGAAGGAGGAGTCTAGAGGAGGGAGAAACCTCCCAATGTTTTAGAATTCAATGGGAGCTTTAAAACCTCCCTTCTTTCTTAACACAATAACCCTGTATGTCCAACCCACATAAGTTGGAGAGAGGGAAGTAGAGAGGCAAGAAATGAATTTTTAAGCATTTTTCCTTCTCCAGGGAAATAAACAGCTCACAACTCCAAGAGATGAGCAGATATCCTGAGACACAAGTTCCCTGATCTAATCTTCCCTTATCACAGAGTAGGCAAGAGTTCTGAACCTGAATGCCTAAATGCCAGAATGCCAGACATTGGCAGTCTCCAGCATCTTGCCTGGAGGCCAGGATGCATCCCCCAGGCCCACAGACACTGCTTTCCCTGCAACTCAGACCAGAGGGGCTGTTAGTAACAGGTCTAGATCTGACAGCTCTCTGCCGGGCTCTCAGATGCTACCCATCTGGCAAGGTCTCCACGCACAGGGAATGGGTGCAGTGCTCTTTAAAGTTCCTGTGTCTGGAGGAAGTCCTGGGTCATGGCTTCCTCAGGTGTTGAAAGAAACAGGCTTTCAGCCATGCTTTCTGCCCACTCAGAGCCCTAGCCTGTCAGGACTTTTCTTGAGCCAGGATTTGTCAGATGTGCTCTCCTGTGGATAGGTATCACTCTTGCCTTCTACCAGTTTCTTTATAACACAGTCTTCTACCTGTTCTTTATTTATGGACCATTTGGTGTCTTTAAAAAGGAGAGAGAGAAATGTCCTAGAATAGCCTATAAAGGCCAAAAGAAACCAACAAGGGACCCAAGTACTCTGTAAACAGTCCCAGCTCAACTATTCTGACCCAGCAGAATTCCTAGTTGGCAAGCAACAGAAAGTGATCTCAGCTAACGTAGGGACTTTACTGGAATAAACGGGAATTGCTTAGAAAGAATAGAGAGGAGCTCATGGGTTGAAGAGAGGATGGGGAAGCAAAAAAAGAAAAAAGAATAAGTAAAAGGACAGAGCTGGCTCCTCTTGCTTTGCAGCTTTTGGATTTTGTTGCCCATGTTACAATCAGAAGGCAGCCAATTCCTCCATAACTCCTTTCTTTGTGGCATGCTTATTCAGAATTAGAGTATGCATACAGTACTGTATCCATATTAAGTTTCTTGACTTTGATATCTGCACTGTGGTTTTAGTAGAGAACATCTTCTTAGGAAATGCTAAAGGATTAAGGGGTAAAAAAGTATGATGTATGTATGCAACCTTCCTTAAAATGGTTTGATTATAAAACAATTATTATATTATTAGAGAGAAAGAATGATAAACCGAGTGTGGGCAAAATTTAAAAATTAATGAATCTTCTTGAAACTTTTCTGTAAGTTTGGAATTAATTTGAAATAAACAGCTAAATAAAAAGTTTTTAAAAATCATGCTTTCCAGATCTCATCTAAGATCAGTACAATCCAAATCTCTGGAGGAAAGATGCCAGCATCAGTAGATTTTAAAGAATCTGAGGGACCACAGTGGGAGGTCAGAGCTGAGAATCAGATTCTAGGACTCTGAGGTCTGCCCTAGGTGAGCAACAACACTGAAAAGTAACCTCCAAATTAATAACAACCATTACTTTAACCATCTATCATCTCAACTGTTTATTATATTTATGATTTTCATTATAAAGCAATATAAGCACATTATGTAAAAACTGGGAAATATTTTGAAAAGAAAAAGTTATTACTGTAACATATGCAATAAGAGCATTTTAGTCTATTTCCTCCAAGCATTTTTAATGTATATATTCACTTCCTAGATAGTATGACACATTGAACATATGACTTTAGTGCTGCTATTTTCATTTGACATTGTAAATGTCTTCAGAGCAATCATTTTTGATGAAACTGTACCAAGTAGATATGCTGTTATTGATTTAACTGCTCTCCTATGCTTGTACCCTTTAGTTGTCTTGAATTTTTATTTATTTTAAGGTGTTTTTTTTTTTTAATTACAAATACTGCTGCAGGGAAGAAATATGCTCTTAGCAGTGTTTCCTATTTCAGGCCATTTACAAGAGTAGGGTTATGGGTCAAGATATGTCTATGCTCATAGCCTTCAACTGGTAATGCCAAACTGCTTTGCTAAAAAGCTTTAACCATATATGCTGCAATCAGCAAGAGATCCTAGTTTTGCAGCTTTTGACATTATAAATTTTTTGTTGCAAATTTAGTATATGAAAAATGTATCAGAAGTAGGCCAGGGCTGGCAGAAGGGAAAGTTTGATTTTAACTCTTATTCTGTCACTAACTAGCAGTGACTTCTGAGATTTTTCCCTTAAACTTTCTTCATTGTTTCTTGCATTTATTCAACAAATTCTTACTGAATACTTGCTGGGATCCAGGCACTGTGCTCAGGCTGGGAGTATACTGGTGTTGTAGGTTGGGGATCCCTGAGAAGCAGACTCTGAAATGGAGATTAGTGCATTGCAAGAAAGTGCAATGCAAGAGAGTGATGACAGAGTGCTTTCCGATCAACATATATGGAAAGGAAATGACAAATGCAAGATAGGGCAGAGGGAGGAGGAGCGCTGCCACAAAGTCTCAGTGAAGCAACAGCTAACCCCATGTGCAGCTGTGAAGATGAGATATGCCTTCCAAAGTACCCCAAATTGGGGTGAAGTGTAGGGTTTTTATGTCCTCACTTTATTCAGAGACTGGATGCTCGTTGCATGAGGAAGCAGACATGACCTTGGGTGAGGCAACTGTCTTTAGCCCTGTCAGTTCCCGAGGAGGAGTACAAGCTGAGGGCTGTGGGTGGCAATGCTCCCAGCAGTTGGGGACATAAGTCTTTATCCCCTGTAGGGAAATCAGGGTGGTGCATCACAACAGTACTACAAGTGGTGAGAAAAACATAATTGTCCTTGTCCCATGAAAGAGAGATAAATAGACATGGATATTACACACAAACTCACACAAGGACAAACTGAAAAGCACTGTGACAGAAAAGTTCAGTGTCCCATGACTATAGAGAGCAAGGAGACTTAATCTCATCTGGGGGTTTCAAGGAAGAGAACCCTTGAGTAAGTATTATACAGCTGGGATATGGAAGAGAAAGGGAAGAGTGCATGTGTTAGAGAAAAGAATGCCGTGCAAAGAACCGAACCTGGAGGGAGCACATGTTTCGAAGAATGAAAAGAAAATCAGAGTGGCTGATGTGCAGGGAGTCAAAGGGAATGAGACCTGAATGAGGGCAGGGGGAAGGCTAGGACTAGCTCAGGGACACTTTCTAGGCCATGCAGAGGATATTGTTTTTCCACACCATAAACAATATGAAATCTTTGAAGAGTATTACGAACATGGGTGACATAATCAGATTTATACATTAGAAGTATTTCTGGTTGTGATAAGTGGATTAAAATGGGGGGGAACAAATGGGAGAGACAAATTAGGACCATAGCTTAGGCCATAGTAGTGCAAGTGGACATGGAAAGCAGACAGAACTTGAAAGAGATAAAATTAATAGGACTTGGCAGTGGATTCAATTTGGGAGGTAAAGAAGAGTTTGGGAGTGTGAAAAATGACCTTAGGTTTTGGGCCTATACAGCTGAAAGGCATTGGTGATGTTCACGGAGATGGAGAAGACACTGGAGGGAGGCAGAAAGCACGTTTGGTTTTAGTCTCTCTTGAATTTGAATGACACACAAATAATATCTTGAGAAGGTAATCTGCGGAGAGCTCTCTAACATTCACAGGAGTCTGTGATAGACATTTGACAGCTACTGGGAAATGGCTGGAAATTTAAATAATGGGCATGAAGATAGCAACTAGGAGAGATTACAGAGTGAGAAAGAGGCTAGTGACAAACCTTGAGAAACCTTGACATTTAAATTTCATAGTGAAGGATAATCCACCTAAGGGGATTGAAAAAGCAAGGGTAGTAAGGGAGAGGGCGGTTCATAGACGTCAAGGTTAGTGATTCAGCGTGGAGAGATGAGTCCACGTACAGACCAACAGTGACAAGTTAGGCGAGAGGAGGACTGAGTAGTGACCCTGGGCTGAGTGGCCTGTCTGTCATTAGTGAATTCAGGAAATTTTCTGTGGGCTTAGCAGAGCAGAGTGGGTGGGAAGTGACTGGGTGGCGAGGAAATGAGCATGGTGAGCATAGATATCGTTCAAGAAGTTTGGTTGCAGAGTGTATAACGAGGGGGTAGCTGGAGGGGAAAACTAGGGGTCACATCCGTTTTGCTTTGCTTTGCCTTTATGGTATTTGAATGTGGGTGAGAGAGATAGAGGGCAGTGGAAGAAGCTGAAAATGTAGATGTGGGAAGCCTTCGGTACTGTGAGGTCCCTCAGAAGGGCGGAGGCAAAGGGATCCTGTGCACAGGCGGGAGCAACCTCACCCTTGTCTCGAGAGAGACAGCCTTAGTACGTGGTTTGGTAGAAGAAGGTTGAAGTGTTCTCTCTTGCTTATTTCTAATGGCATGTAAATAGGAGGAGTGCTATTTGTGGAGAATGAGGGGAAAGTTTGAAGGCTTGCAAGCTTTGAAGACAGTGAAGTTAAGGGGTTCGATCAAATACTGTGTAAAGTGCTCCAGACCAAAGTGCCTTCAGTTTCCAAGTTCAAGACACTCATAAAGCAGTGCTGGTGAAAACTGAGGAAAGAGATGGGTTTTCAGAATGGTCCTGGTAAGGGAAGGACCTCTTGGTCAAGAAGTTTGCACTAGAGGGAAAGAAAGATTTCTAATCCCCTCCTCATTCCCAGCCTAATTTTTAGACCTGTTGTTCAACAACTCAGCTTAAATGAGTTACTTCTTTCTGGGTACAGTATAATCACAGGACAGGATCAGCTAGTGGAGGATAGCTGTACAGCTCTCATGCATAATCTGGCCAACATTAGCATTTTTGGAGGAATTACACCCACAGGGAATATCACATAGTCAAGGTCCTGTTCTATTAGTTTGGTCTTGTAAGTTAATAAATGTTTATTCTGTGTCCTCTGTGTACCAGATATTTAGAATAAAGCAGAGATGAAAAAAGATATTACCCATCTTCACGGAGCTTTGGCATAGTGGGGAGTCATAACAATAACTAATTAAATAATTCTAAATGATAATAATCATGAAGGAGAAGTTTAGAATTCTGTAGCAGTTAATAGTAAGAGGGTTCCACTTTATTTTACAGGTAAGCGAAGACTCCCTTGGGAAAATGAATGCAATCCAAACATGAAAACTGGGTAAGTATTTGGCTAATGAAAAGAATTAGTGTATAATGGTATCAAAGGGCTGTGAATGTCGAATTTGGGGAAAGCTATGAAGTCAGTTTTGGGAGAAGTTGGTAATTAGCTGTAGATGACTATAACTGAAAATTTGGGTGCCTATGGACTAGTTCGTGATTTATTTTTCTAGATTGGTCTTCACTAAGGTTGTGTCTGTGATTATTATTGATCATCCCTGATACATGTTTAGACTTCCATGTTTTTTACTCAATGGCTGTCCATTAGAGTCACCTGGGATAGGAGGAGTTTTACTAACTGTCTACTGTTTTAAAGCACCCAGAAATAGTAGATTAGAATTGCTGGACATGGAACCTAGTCATTATTAGTTTTAAAAAGCTCCCAGGTAGTTCTAATAAGTACTTGGTGTGGAGACCCCCTGCTGTGGGGCTCTGGGAGCCACGAGGGTGCTAAGGTTTGTTCTCAGGACATCAGGTCTCAGGTCTCAGAGTGAGGGTGCAGAATTAGAATGCTCTTACAACTCTACCTTCTTCCTTCAAGTACATTTCTGCTTCCACCAGGTCTGAGAGATTTAATTCTTACATATGTTGAGTTTGAAAGATTTGTGTGTGTGTGTAAGATTTGCACTAATCTCAGTAATTTTGGCTTTATTTCCTTGCCTACATGATTTATAGGAACTCCAACCATCCTTCCACCCCTCCCCTCTCCTCCTTTCCCTGCAGAGACCTTTGTCACTGTCTCCTTTGCCACCCGGTGGGTGGGTGGTATGTCCTCAGCTGTTCTCTTGCTGATGCTTTCTCCACAGCTCCCTAAGTTGAAAGAGTTTTGTTATTTACAGTGATCTACAGTCTCTCATGCAACCTAGTCTCTTAGGCCTTCCAAACTTTGCTCTGTTCCTTCACCTTGGTCATTCCTTTTGTGTAAGTACCAGGAATAAAGTGTCCCAGCTACCAGTCTGAAAAGCTTGGAGCTCCTGAGGTAGACACACAGAGAGGTCCTCACTGTCCTCTTCCCATAAAATGAAGGTGACCATAGGCCAGCTATTTGACTAGATACTCAAGCTGACTATTCTCAACATGTTCTACCCCAGGCTGGCCTAAACACACCAGCTATGCTTTTCTCCCACTTTCAATACTCTGAATAGACTTTTAAGAGATAGTTCCTGGGAGGTCTGATCACATTTTCACATTGGTCTTGGTCTGTCGCACATGAAGAAGGGTGTGTCTCTATGCAACACATGTGGTATTCAGGTTAGTGGCAAAACACATACAGAGTAATTAATTAATTAATTAATTATGATATTAACGTCAGAGCTGGACCCAACACTTTAAGCAGATAGAAAGTCTTTAAAGGTAGGGATAAGCCCAGTTCTGACAGGTGTCAGGAACAAGCCTGACTGAATGAGTCACAAGTGAGCCCAAATATGTTCTCTCAGACTATGGAGTACCTTTCCCTCAGACCATGGAGTACACAGCACCTTTTCACTCTAAACATTGCAAGCATGATCCCTGTCCTTAAATGATTCATTTTCATATATCACTGTGTGACGCAGGTCTCTAGTTGCTCACTCTGTCCTGTTTTATTGCTGGGAGTGGCTGGGGTGGAGAAGCAGCTAAGCTGCTGGGCAGCTGTGAGGCTGGACCGGTAGCCATCACCCAGTGAACAACAGGGGGAAGGCAGGCAGAATAAGGGATGGGTACACCTTCCATGAGCCAAACAGCCAGGTTTCACTGTAGAGAATATAGGGATCAGACAGTGAGTCAGTTTGAATTCTTCTCAAAGATGAATGGATTTAAGAGGGTATAAGTTACTTTAAGTGCTTCCTTTTGCATCATGGATGTATTCTGGTGATATTTTGTTCATTTTGCCTAAACTCAACAGAGTTACTTTTCATACATACCTTCCAGACTTTGACAAAATGATCCCCATCACCACAGGAGTACTTCAAATGGAAGCCTGAATTCCAGGTCTGAACTTGGCTTTTGATGTTGGCTTCTGAGAATGGACAAGCCATAAACCCTGAGAAAACTATTTCTGAATAGTTTATAACCTCTAACTTACACAAATCATTCTGTTCTTTCTAGACCACGATTCTGATAATTTTTATTTCCCTGAATGATTTTCTTCTCAAATTAGAATGAACAACTATGTTCCCTGAAGGCTAGCTTCCTTTCTTGGCTTGCTTTCTCCACATTTATTGTGTGCCCTTTCCTATACTGACAATCCGTGTGATACTGCTAAGCACACAATGAGCGCAAAGGAAGAGGAAATGTAAACTCTTGTCCATTTCTGATGTTGTAGAACATCAAAGAAGGGAGAGTTTGATGGTTCTGCCTTTTCTTAACACAAACAATGTACTTTCTCAGAGACAAATGGCCTGGGTTTTCTGGGGTTCCTTTTCCTTATGTACAAAATAAAGGAGATGGACTAGAAGTTTTCTAAGTTCCCATTAACCTCTAACTCTGTGGCTTGAGAAATGCCTTTTTAATAAAAGTGTCAAGGAAAGGTGGAGTCACCATGCATGTCACCCTGGTGGGGGTGTAACAGAGTCCTGGATCCACTTCAAAGCTTCAGCTGTGAAAACTATAAATGGGATCATGTTGATCAACTGAAGCAATGTATGTGAAAGTACTTTGAAAATAAAATCAAATACAAGAATCAGGGGTTGCTATTAGGAAAGCTGCAAAGAAGGTCCTTCAGAAATTATTTCCCAGCCTCTGAATTTTAGGTCTCTAATCAACTTAAAATATAGCTACACAGAGATGCCACTCCCCATCCAACTTCAGCAACCACAGTGGAGTTAAAATTTGCCAAAGGAATAGCAAGACAATAGTAATTTGCTAATGGGAAAATCCATGCTTTTAAAATTAGCTAAGGAGAGCAACTGCTGAAAATAAAGGCTTGATTTGAAAGACATTTTGGAAATCTGCATTGGCTTTGCAATACCAAATTAGGTTAGAAATTTTCATATTTAAAAAAATCTGAGAGCTACTTTCTAGTAGATTCTAGTGGAGAACATTCTAGGCTAAACCCATGATACTTCATATTCATGTCTTAGTAGTGCTTCCAAGTTGCTAGGCAAACTTAGGAAAATGGCTGAATGTCTAAGGTTAAGCTCTCCCAGTTACAGTGTAGATTAATACTACATGCTCAAGGAGCTTTTGTACATTTCACTCCTAGTAGGTAAGTTAAAGGTAATTTATTAAAAACATTTGTAAAAGTACTTTAGGTATTTTAGATAAAAGTTATCATATTGTGACCAAGGTACAACATCTGGCTTTTCATACATGGTATGCCCTAAATGTTGTTTGTAAATAAAATCTTATAAATGAGTTAGACATATAAAATGCCTTTATAAAGTGAAGAATCCTTTTAAACCACTAAGTTGCCTTATCATATTAGTCTATTTTTTAAAAATCAAATTTTCTGAAAGTACAGTCTACCTGCAGTTCTGTTTACATTAAACACCCAGGGCTATTCACAGAGGTTAGTGATAAGAGTTATTTTCATGGAAGTATGGCACCTTAAAAGTATCAACCATGTCACTGATACAGAACCTAATAGAAAACCTCTAACTTTAAGGAAAACATGTATTTCCTTGAAAATGTCAAAATATGGGGTATTGAAAAAGAACATAGATTCATGTCTGGTATCCCAGTTTTTAATGGGCTGCCACCAAGGGAACACCCCTTAACCACCTTGCTCTAGTGGCAAACACAGTTTGTATTCCTGGATCCCATAGCAGTGCAACAATCAGAAATACCATTCTCAGCAGGGTAACACCACAAGAGCAATGTATGGACATCAAACTAAGGCATCCCCACCCAGTTTTTTGTAGAGACCTCTTTGCTTGTCCTGGATTTTGGCTTAAGGGGAAGGCATCAAGACTGCACATATCTAGAGGCTACAGAGGCATTTGCTAGGAATGTGGATCAGGGGATGCCATCTCTGTGCTCTCTCTACCTTGTTCCTGCTCACTGGTATTTCCCAAAAACAAACTTATGCATTTCCCTTGCTCCCTGATTTTTGTGACTGTCACCTAGGGGAAACTTCCAGATTACCTGGCTCTGGGGGACAGTAGGGTTTATGCTTGTAGTCCCACAGAAGTGTATATATTTTCATACTATAAAAGCTTTTCCCAGAGCGTCTGGCTTCCAATTAGCTGGAAGCTAAATGCTAACAGAGGTCCTCTCCTTTAGGACACTGACAGGTCTTGGCATACCTTCAATAAGTGGGTGATATTTAAAATATAATAGGCTATGTGGACAATCAGAGGCTGGAGAGAGACCCAAGAGCTAGAACAGAGTTGAACAAGGTTCATCTCCTACACAAGACCACTACTTCAAGACTAAGAGAGGCAGTTATTTCATTTAATGCATAAAAACCAACAAAAATTAGTTAAGGGATACACAAGAAAAAATGTAAGAAAAAATGTAAAATGTGACACCAAAAATAAACACAAAATATGGTGTGAAGGGGAGTAAAAATGTAGAACTTCAGAATGTGATCAAACTTATGTTGTCACCAACTTAAAATACAGTTATAGATGTAAGTTTTTAATATGTAAGCCTCATGGTAACTACAAAGCAAAATCCTATTGTAGATACATGAAAGATAAAGAGAAAGGATTCTAAGCTACCACCAAACAAAATCACAAACCACAATGGAAGGGAGTAAGAGAAGAAGAAACTACAGAAAGTAACTATAAAACAGCTGGAAAGCAATTAACTAAATGGCGGGAAGCACATACTTACCAATAATTACTTTAAATGTAAATAAACTAAATTCTGAAATCAAAGGACATAGAATGGTAGAATGAATAATCATTAAAAAATGAACAAAGAAACAAGACCCATCTGTATGTTACCAACAAGGGATTCACTTCACAGGTAAGAATGCACAGACTGAAAAGGAAGAGATGGAAAAGATATTCCATGCAAATGGAAACCAGAAGAAACCTAGGGTAGCAGTATCTCTATCAGGCAAAACAGTCTTTAAAACAAAGGCTGTAATAAGAGACAAAGAAGAGCATGTCCTAATGATGAAGGGGTCAATCCAACAAGAGGATATGACATTTGTAAATATTTATGCACTCAGCATAAGAGCTCCTAAATATATAAAACAAATATCAATAGACCTAAAGGGAGAAATGTACAACAACAAAGTAATAGTAGGGGCTGCAATATACTCTACTTACATCAATGGATAAATCATTTAGACAAAATCAATAAGGAAACATTGGCCTTAAAGAACAAGTTAGACCAGATAGACTTAACAGATATATCCTGAACATTTCATCCAAAGGCAACAGAATATACATTTTTCTCAAGTGCCCATGGAACATTCTCCAGGATATATAATATATTAGGCCACAAAAATGTATATATGAAACAACATGCTACTGGGCAACCAATGTGTCAAAGAAGGAATCAAAGGAGAAATAAAAAATACCTTAGGACAAATTAAAATGGAAATTCAATATACCAAAATTTATGGGATGCAGAAAAGCAGTTTTAAAAGGGATACTCATAGAAATAAGTGATTACTTCAAGAAACAAGAAAAAACAAAAACTCTATACCTCTAAGAACTAGAAAAAGAAGAACCAAAAAAGGCCAAAATTGGGAAAATAAAGGAAACAAAAAAGATCAGAGAGAAATAAATGAAGTTGAGAGTAATAGGACAGTAGAACAGATCAATAAATTCAAGAGCTGTTCCTTAGAAAGATAAGCAATTTTGACAAAACTTTAGCTAGACTCACCAAGAAAAAAGAAAGGATTCAAATAAATTTAGAAACGAAGAGAAGTTACAACTGATAACACATACATACAAGGGATCATAAGAGACTACTATGAATAATTATACAGATTTGACAATCTACAAGAAATAGAGAAATTACTAGAAACATATGACCTACCAAGACTGTATCATAAAGAAAGAGAAAATCTGAAGGGATCAATTAGTAGTAAGAAGAGTAAATCAATAATCAGAAATCTACCAACAAACAAAAGTCTAGAACCAGGTAGTTTCACTGGGAAAGTCCACCAAATATTCAAAGAACTGATACCAATCCTTCTCAAATTCTTCCAAAGAATAGAAGAAAGAATGTTTTCAAATTCATTTTGTGAGGCCAGCATTACCCCAATATCAGATCCAGATATCAGATCCAAGGATACCACAAGAAGAGAAAATTACAGGCCAATTTCTCTGAAGAACCAGAGATGCAAAAATCCTCAACAAAGTTTTAGCAAACCAAATTCAGCAATAAAATAAAAGGAACATACACTACAATTGAGTGGGATTTATTCTGAGGATGCATGGATGATTCAATATCCACAAATCAATCAATGTGATATACCACATTAATAAATAAACAATAAAACTCATATAACCATCTCAATAGATGCAGAAAAAGCTTTTGATAAAACTTAATATCCATTTATGATAAAAACTCTCAACTAAGTGTGTAGAGAGGGAATGTAATTTGACATAATAAGGGCCATATATGACAAGTTAATAGCTAAAATTATACTCACTGGTGAAAAGCTTAAAGGTTTTCTTCTAAGATCAGGAACAAGAAAGGGATGTGCACTCTCCCCACTTTTATTCAACATAGTACTGGAAGTCCTTGCTAGAGCAATTAGGCAAGATAAAGAAATAAAAGGCACCCAAATTGGTAAGGAAGAAATAAAATTGTCACTATTGCAGATGACATGATACTATATTGAAAACCTTAAAGACTCCACCAAAAACAAAAACAAAAAACAAACAAACAAACAAAAAAACCTTTTAGAATAAAACAATAGAGTTGCAGGATACAAAATCAACATATGAAAATCTATTACATTTCCATACACTAATAAAGAACTATCAGAAAGAGAAATTAAGAAAACAATCCCACTTACAACTGCATCAAAAAGAATAAAATACCTAGGAACAAACTTAACCAAGGAGGTGAAAGACCCAAACAGAGAAAACTACAAGACATTAATAAAAGAAATTGAATACACACACAAAAAAGACAAGGTATTCTGTGCTCATGGATTGGAAAAATTAATATTGTTAAAATGTCCATTCTACCCAAAACAAGCTAGAAACCCAGTGCAATTCCTATCAAAATTCTAGTGGCCTTCTTCATAGAAATAGAACCTGCAATCCTAAAATTTATACGGAACCACAAAAGACGCTGAGTAGCAAAAGCAATCTTGAGAAAGGAGAACAAAGCTGAAGGCATCATGCCCCCTGATTTCAAAGCTATAGTAATCAAAATCGTATGGTAAGGGCACAAAAAGACACACATAAATCAATGAAACAGAAAAGACAGCCCAGAAACAAATGCATGCCCATATGGTCAATTAATCTACAACAGAGGGGGTGAGACTATATACTAGGGAAAAGACAGTCTCTTCAATAAATGATACGGGGAAAACTGAACAGCTACATGCAAAAGAATGGAACTGGATCACTGCCTCACACCATACACAAAAATAAACTCAAAATGGATTAAAGACCTAATGTAAGACACCAAACCATAAAACCCCTAAAAGAAAACATAGCCAATAAACTCTTAGACATCAGTCTAAGCAATATATTTTTGGGTGAGTCTCTTCAGGCAAGGGCAACAAAAGCAAAAATAAACAGTTGAGACTACATCAAACAAGGAAGCTTCTGCACAGTGAAGAAAACCATCAAATGGGAGAAGTTACTTGCAAAGGATACTTCCAATCAGGAGTATCAATATCTAAAATATATAAAGAATTTATACAATTTAATCCCCAAAAGCCTATCTGATTAAAAATGGGGCATGGTGGGACCTGAATAGACATATTTACATAAAAAATATACTGATGATCAACCAACACATGAAAAGATGCTCAACATCATTAATCATTAGGGAAATGCCAATCAAAAGCACAATGAGATATCAACTTGTAAATGTCACAATGGCTATTATCAAAAAGACAAGAAATAACACATGTTGGCGAGGATGCAGAGAAAAGGGAACCCTTGCGCACTGCTGGTAGGAAGGTAAATTGGTACAGCCACGTGGAAAACCAGTATATAATTTCCTCAAAAACTTAAAAATAGAAATGCCATGACTCAGCAATTTGACTTTTGGGTATTTACCCAAAGAAAATAAAAACACTTACTCCAAAAGACTTATATGCCTCCTCCCTCTGCCCCCACCATGATCGCTGAAACCTTATTTATAATAGCCAAAATATGGAAACAACTTCAGTGGCCATTAATGTGTAACTGGATAAAGAAGATACATATATAATATATATTATTATTTACCCATAAATATAAAATATATATATTATCCACCCATAAAAATAATGAAATCTTACCGTTTGTGACAACATGATAGGAACTTGAGGGCATTATGCCAAGTGAAATAAATCAGAGAAAGACAAAGACCATATGATTTCACTTATATGTGGAATCTGAAAAACACACAAGTAAAAAACCAAGCCCATAGATACAGTGAGTAGACATGTGGTTGCCAAAAGTGGAGAGGCATGGGGAAACAGGTGGAGGGGGTCAAAATTCTAGTTATAGAATAAGTAAGTCATGGGGTTGTACAGCATAGTGACTATAGTACTGCACATTTAAAGACACTAAGAGAGAACATCTTAAAAGTTCCTATCAGAAGAAAAAAGCACTTCTAACTATGTACGGTGACAGATGTTAACTAGAATTATGGTGGTCATTGCACAATGTATAAAAATGTCAAATCATTATATTGTAGACACGAGACTAATAAAATGTTATATGTCAATATGCCTCAATTTTAAAATAATAAATAAATAAATAAATAAGAATGACCAGAGACCACAAACTGAGGTTTTTCAAAGTCACTTTCAATATCTATAATTTTACTATGAAAAATAAAATGAATTCGCTGTACAAACATTTATACTATTCAGATGTTTGTTTCCTGTTGCAGAAGAGACCATCAACAGAAAATACTTTCTATTTTTATCATCACTAACAGAACAGAAGGAGATTTAAAAATTAAGAGTTAATGGGATAGTATTTAGAAACATACATGCACAAACACTTTTATTTTTCCTGATTTAACAAAGAAAATGCTCTAGGGAACTGCAGACCTGATTAAAAAGTCTGGTAATCTTTCCCTCTTTGATTTTCTGGGCACTTACTGCCTACATGTATCATTTGGTGTGAGTGAATTGTCTTGTATCTTCTCATGCATGTATTTCTTGCCTACACAACAAGAAAATGAACTCTTGGAAGGAAGTTCCCTGTGATCCCGAGCCCTACGTCTTATACATAACCCGAGTGCCTTAATCACTGGCTGACACAAACATTTGCAGGGAGGAGCCTGGTGAGATACACTTAAAACCTTTATTCATTGATTTACAAAATGTACAATATTTACAAAGTTTAGGCATTCATCCCGTATTGACACAAATGCAATGGGGACTCTGAAAATAAATAAGTGGCACATAGGTTAATGTACATATCACGGCTGTTTGCGCTTCAAGCCGTCACCAACCGTGGGATTTAATGGAAAGTTTAATGTAGTAGAAAAGTTACACGGATGACCAGTCCTGGGCCTTCCACATGAATGGCCCTTCCTTGGCTCCTTGAGGCTGGGGATGGTGAGCAAACCACTTTCTTTCAAGAGAATGAAACACCCACCACTGTGATAGGCACACGAGGTGCGTGTGGTCACATCTGTGCAGAGTTTGTAGTGATTCCCTCGGGTGGCAGATGAGTTCGCATCACTGGGGACCTGGTCCTTCACACCAGACAGGGAGGCTCTGGCATGGTCGCTTTCTCATTAAGAACCAACATTTGGCCTTTGTCTCTTAGCCGCATTGCATGCAGTACTTGGCAGTTATCAGTGGAGAACGGTCATGTGCAAAAATGGTACTTGTAGATATGTACAACGTCAAGTTTCACTGTCTTAGAGCATTTACAGCAGTTAACCTGCCACCTCTTTTAGCAAGAGGAATGAACTAGGAAGCTGTACCCTCCACCCCTGGAACAAAAAACACCATCTAGTGGACACACACACAAATGGTGTCCTTTAGAAGCAGGACTAGGCAAACTCCACATGAGCAGATGGACAGATTTCTGTGGTCAGGTCTGGAAGTTTTCCTAGGGGTGGTAATTCCATCTTCCCCTCCCTCCTCAACCCCACTTCAACCTAGAAGACCTAAATTGGAAGGAAAAGTCTTCCTTTTTTTAAGCTTCTTAGAGCCTTAGTACCTTCATCTGTAGCATGAAAATACTAGTAATATTCCCTAGAGGGGGCTTGCAGGTTTTATATGAATATATATATATATATATATATATATATATATATATATGCACTATATATGTATAGTGCTTAGCATAGTGCCTGCCACATAAAAGGTGCTTAGTAAGTGTCTTATTTTCTCTCCCTCTACTTCCCTCACCCCAATTATAAGCAATGTATTGATAAGCCTACCAAACTCTGATTTAAGGCCATTTGATGCAATTTAGATTATTTTATATCAGAGTTACCATTGTCAGTTTATATCTGGTAATCCCTGAGGGGGTCTCATAAGCCACACACATTTTCCTATGTAGGGCAGATGGACCCTGACAATGATGGCTCCACCGAATTTCATGCAGATATACTCCATAACTCTGCAGAGACACTCATACCAAGTGATGATCACTACCTGAACACTTCCGGGACAGTACCATGGAAGAAACCATGAGCAAAAGCCCTTAAGGCCAATGCATTCTTCTCACTCAAACTTAAGTTAATTGTTTTTCAACACTGGTGCAAGTATTATAGATAACTTTGAAAAAACATACATCATAAGCTCTACTACTGTTGAAAATAAGTATTCTCATTTGGTCTTTTCATTCAGAATAAAGAATATTTTACAATATATTTAAGTTTCTAGTTATGCCATACAAAAATAAATATTGTATAAATGATTTACAAGGAAGAAGAACAAGTTGTAACTCAGGCCAAAAGTATAGGAAGGATGGCAAAAGTTTACCATCTACTTCAAAAGCAATCACCCAAATGAAAGAAAAATCCCACTGGGTCTTCCTACTAGTCTCACCATCACCTGACTTGCCACCTACTTCTTGTCTTAGGATATTATGTCTTCTTTCCCTATCAATCTTGAGATAATGTGATACAGGACCTTCTCCCTAAAGCCACTGGGGATTTGAAAGAGGAAGAACCCGGGAGGACTCTTCGGCAATATGATGTGCAGATGGGAGATCTGGCTAAGCCACTGACTGGGCCCTCGTAGCGAACTTGGGTCAACCTCCACATATCTCTATCCTTTCATTCTGAAATCCTATGTCCATTTTAGCTATGACTGAATAGAACCCCATGAGCGGAGAAAACCCCATCCTGCTTTAGGACTCTTTGGATACCCTTTGGCCCAGGTAGAATTCAGGATCTCATGGAGCACAATGAGGTTCCAAATCAAGGCCAACCTCACCAATTATAAAGAAAGGATACACAGCTACTTTGTGGATGCTAGTTCCATTAAGTTGGGAAAGAACCTTCTCCAGCTACCCCTCCCCCTATGCAACAAACTTATGATTGGCTTTTATTTCTTGCACAGAGCAGAGGGGCTTTGATTTCCACCATTGGGAGAAGAATGTTGGGAAAATTAAGTTGGACAACTGCTTACTGTTTTTCCAGAGAATCTGACTCAGTCAGAATCTCCAAGGAAACAGTCCATTCATTTCAGAATCAAAGTTTTATAATTCTAAAGCTATAAATAAATTCATGATTATATTTAAACCAGTGGTCCTTTACCTTTCTCCTGAAGAACACATATCTATGCATGTCTGTATAATGTATTGTCTAACATCTCAGAGGATCCCAGGACCTCTTATGGATCATGCATGTATTCCAAATTAAGAGCCTCAGATCTCAATAAATGCAGAATTATTTCCTGGAGTGAAAAGAAAGGTTTGTGGTATATGACTCAGGATCAGTTTGGGGGCAGGCTGGCTTTGATGAGGTCTTGGGCTTGGAATGACTACACTGAAGCAATGCTTGTGCCTCATGGTAGGTGGAAATGTTTGGCTGTGAAGACATCTGTGAGTGTCATGTTTTCACATGTCTAACTATTGTCAAGCCAACGACTCATGCAATGACCTTGGACCATGGACCATGGAAATCTGCATGGACTGCTACTATACATGGCACCTTGGAGCTGCTATAATGTGAGTCCCAACCACATCCACAAGCAGGACACCATCACTGACATGAAGTGTGGGTGCCCATTTGTCTGATTTATGGGTGACGTTGTGGCAAATGTGGCATCAGTTTCATTTCGGGGGAGTGGCAAGTTACAGATATTTCCTTCACAACAGGAAGTGCAGACCTGAAAGAAAGGAAGAGAAACAGAAGGCTGATGAGAAGCTGGCAGATTTTGGAAGGAGGCAAGGATTTTTAGAAGGAATGGTCTCCCTCACAGTCAGACTGAAACGAGAACTACCTGTTCCACTAAAGAGGCACCAACCCTGCATTTAAGGAAGTGGGATGAAATTTCATCTGGAAGCAATGTGATCAACATGGAAACCCTCTGGACGAAGCTTCAAGGAACACGAGTTCTGTTTTTGACCTCCCACCAGGTGGTTATTACATGGTTCTACAACCTTCCTAGGTCTCAGCTTTTCCATCCGTGAAATGTCGATTAGAATGCCCTACTATCTCAAAGAAACCCCTTCTGACTACTTGAAGACACCATTCAGAGGGTAAACTTTCACTTGCCAAATTTCTACAGTGTAAGTGAAGTGAAAAAAAATCCAACTTAAAATTAACTATTTACTTTCATTAGAATTGTCTATATAGCCACTGCCATTCTTGTGCATGAGTTAAAATTTGGAGGGTTTTCATTAATGGAATTATTCCGGCTTTATACTATTTTATTCATAGACTGTAGGAAAGAAAGAAACCTAAAAGGATTGTTGGCTGAAATTATTTGGGGCCATGGCTACACAAAGTGCAGACCAGTAGCTTCAGCATCACCTGGAAGGCTCTTCGAAATGCAGAATCTCAAACCTCACTCCAAATTTAGTGAATCAGAATCCGCATTTTAACAAGACCCCCAACTGATCCGTATGCACAGTAGTACTCAAAAAATTCTCTGACGGTCAATATCCTATTTAGTCATTATCCTGCAAGGATCTGAGGCTGGTCACAGTTGACATGGGCTAGGAGGACATCTTGAGGAGGGAAACTGATAATCTTGAGGAGAGAAACTGAAGGTCAGAAGTGAGCCTGAATGCTGTCAGAATTGCCAGCTCTGTGACCCGAGCATATGATGTCACTTCTCTGATCTTTAAATTTTCCCATGGTAAACTAGCCACAATAAAGCCTGAGAGCCTAGCTTGCTGGTGGTGGGGTGGAGTGTGAGATAAAACCCTTGGTTTACCTTTTACATTTCAAACCAGGATCAAGTCAACAGATTATATTTGAAATCTGAATTCCTAGTGTATTTCACAAGTTGCTTCAAAATCAGGTGTCTTCTACTAAATGCTACTAAACATGGCGTTCCAGAGTTTTGAGAGCAGAAGTTGCCTCTGAGCACCAGGAAGACAGCCTGAAGGGGAGAAGCGAGCCAACTCCAAATAAAGGCCAAGGCCTGATATACAAGATTATATGTGGAGCCAGATGTGAACAGCCAGCAGGAAGAGTCAGGGGCATTCCAACCACAGTCAGGCTGCCTTCCTCTTGTCCTTCATATTCTCCATCAAGGCTGCACTTGAAGTTCATTTAACACTCAGTGCTTCTGTATAGGCACCAGATGGGAGTAAACCCACAAGGAGATGGTTCTCTGATCACCTACTCAAATGATTCAGGACCCAGGGATGCCTTCCCCAAGTCAGCATTCCAATGAAGACATGAGCCTCACTTCACAGATAGTTATCAAAGCTAAACTGCTGTGGCCATCCTCAGGAGAATGAATTGTTGCTACATCTGCTTTACCATTGAGGACATAACACTTCCCTAATTCCTCATCCTTCTGGTGACTTGATTACTTTCTTCTGAGTAAAGAAAGAGCTTATGGTAGTTTTCAATACCCTCTTGGTGTTGTGTTTACATAATTTATATGGGCTTTCCTATGCTCTGATATAAATTTATCCTCTTAGAGCAAACAGGAAAGGAGAATCTTCTCATCATGGTATAAAGACCGTCAAAAGCCAGGCTACATCACGGAGTGAGAATTTGCTCAAGAGCCCTGACTGGCACACATCTGCAGCAGAGGAAGGCTGACTGTGCTGTACCCATCACTTGCTTTGTTGCCCAGACCTTGTGGCCTTCATGTTCAGAATCTCTGCAGCCCGTGGACAAGCAGTCTTCCAGTGGAACGCAGCGTTTGGTGACAGAGATGCTGTTTCCTGTGACTTCCATTGTATGCTGAGTGTAGCAGTATCTGGTCTCTGTCAACAGAGAAAATATGTTTCAATTGAGATGGGAAATGTTAGCCCAACCTGCCTGGAAGGGAAACAACAGGAGTGTCAACACTACAAGTCTTGAAGAGATTTAATAGCACATGAGACGTGTTGAGTTTCTGTCCAATCCCAAAGACGTCCTTGGAGAGATGCACTTCTGCACGGTAGAAGGAGAGCCTTCTGAAGGACACTGGTCTCTCTGCCTGTCATCATCCCCATAAGTCAAGATATAATGGTGTCATTCTTTGTCTTTCAAAAAAATTTTCCCACTGTATTGATCTTTATTTTGGGGGATGAGAGGCTTGGAGGGATGATTAGGATGCGAGAGTCTGCAATTTTCAGGAAGATAAAGGGTGAAAAAGTTCAATGAATACAGGTTAAAGAAAAAAGAAGTTAGGCAGGTAACAATGGTCTTCAAGGAATTAAAAGGCTATAGCAGAAGCTGGGTGTGTGTGTTGTGTGTGTATGTGTGTGTGTGTGTGTTTTGGAAATAGCTATTCCCAGTAAGGGCTGAACAATTAAAAGTAGATTCATTTTATCTTGAGAAAATGACTTTATCCAAAAGAAAGAACTTCTTGACAATAAGCATAGCTGGATCCTAGAATTTAACCCCACAGTGAAGGTGTGCAAATGAAGGAGAATCATTTCTCCCTAGTATGATTTCTAGGATGGCAGATGTAGACGGATCATGATGTAAGTTTCTAGACATCCCTCAAAGTCTTAGGAATCCAAAACTTAAGATTTCTCCCAAACTACCATGGAGAATTTTTCTACTTCTAATTTAAAGACCAAAGAAAAATGGCTTTGTCAAAGTAATTCTTTAAGGCCTCTAGGCAGTGTTCAGCTTTCTAAGCCTGGGATTTAGGAAAATGTTCCTGCTCCACTTTCAGATGGAAAAAGAAAATGAATAATTCTTAAGAAATGTCACCGAGCTGTTTTTCATCCATATCTTGGACTCAATTTTGCATGCTTTATACATTTTGGATATTTAGTAGCTAATGTGGAATTATGACCTTCTATGATGTTATTTATTAGGCAATAAAAATCCCCCCCACCAGATTCTGTCACAATTTTGGCAGCTTTGAACCAAAGTACTAAAGTCCAAAGAAAGAAGCATAAGAATTTCAGGCCTTGAGAATGAGCTAATACAGACCACACTGACACATCTTGAGAGTTAGGAAAATTCAGGGTTTTTAACAATCTTCCCAAACACTCCCACGTGACAGGAACCTGAGTGACCTCTGACTGAGTCTTGCCAAGGACAGAGATTTTCTTGATGGGTACACTATTGGGGAGTGTGCCTGGGCTGACTTTAGTCAATGCCCTCCCCCAAATGCTATCCCCACAGTGTATCCTGACCAGAATTTTGTCAGTGGGAATCAGCTCAAGGAGCCCTAGCTAGCTCAGGCTCCTGGGGAGCTCTTTGTGAGTGCAGTATGTAAGGCAACCCTATGAGCTTACAGGAAAGGTTGGAAGTTTTGTACCAGGCAATGATTCTCCCAAAGTCCTACAATATTTTAAAATTGGAGTGACTGGTTTTTTTGTTTTTTTTTGTTTTTTTTTTATGCCAAGGAGGTGGCAGATCTCTGATTTTTTAAGCCCATGATAGGTTTTAGCAAATGGAGACCAGTAGCCTGAGAGATTTACCATATTTCCCGAAGCGGACTGATTGACCTCTTTGGAACCAGACTTGGACATTTCGGTCATGACAAGTACACCTTTCCCACCCGGCGCACCTTCAGATGTTCATGAAACCATTAAAGACAGGAATGCCCTTATCTCCTGTCTCCTCTTCACGCAGACAACCAGGAGGAGCTGCCAGAGGTTTTATTGCTCCAAAGGTAAATCTAAGCAGATAAGATCAAACATTTATGGAATAAGTAAACCACTACATGGTTTCAGTTTTGGAAATTAGGTTTGTTCCCCAAGCATTAAATTCTGCTGTCTTAAGTAAGCCCTGAATAAGAATTAGTGAACTTGATATAACTACTTTTTGTTCTTACTTTTGTGTCCATAATAAACTCTCTTTTAATTTATTAATTGGAAATTTATCCCACTGCAGAGATAATTAATGAACTTTTTTTTTTCCCAGGGAAATATGCAAAAGCTCAGTACCTAATAAGCTAATTCTTGCCATCCTGGGGAGAGAAAAATGATCAGCGATGAGGCTAGATAAAAAATTTTCTTACACTTGCCATATCTAACCCATGAAACAAAGATATTTTAAGAACACCCCATTACTTTTAGCAGCAGCTACCTTAGATCTGAAGCATTAATCCATTCCACTTCTTATCTTATAAAACCCCCTAGGTGAGTTATGAAATGTTAACGTTTAAAAAAAAAAGGTTCTACAGTTAAATAAGTTTTGGAAATATTCAAATAAAATTGAACAGATTTCTTTAGAACACAATTTAGGAGAGCCTTGAATGTGTATGGTGATCTCCAAGGTGGGGGGGGGGGGCACGCAGGCAGCATTTCCCAAGCAGGACGGACGAGGTGGACCACATGTGGCTTATCATGGGGCTGTAGAATTGATAAAAAAGGAGTTTCAGCCACAAAGCATTGCTCTCCATGCATTCTGAATAATCCTTGGGTTAGTAATGAGGTTACAGGAGAATCAAGCCTGCTGATAACTTCACACTAAAAGGATTTCAAAGGCTTTTATCTAAAAGATAAAAGATGGATTTGAATTTCTACCAGGTTAGTTTCAGCCTCTAAAATCTCATATTCTGCAACTGCAAGGTATTCCCAGAGGTTGTGAAACAAAAGTCTTTCACTTTAAGACTCACAGGCATGCAACTGAAAGCAGCAGAACTGGATATAAGAGGGCTTAATCAACGAGTGGAAAACACAAAATATATAATTTTTTGTGAAATACACACACACACACACACACACACACAGAAGTTCCATAACCTAGTTCTGAAATTTAAAAAATGTTCAAAGTTAAAATGTAAACTATCAATTCCATTTTACCCACCAATATTCAGTTTCTAATAACAGAAGCTATATTTAAACAAAATATACGGCAAATGACTTGAATTAAAAAATGACCAACTCTTTGGTAAGACTTCCTTGCTACTCAGTTATTCCCTATGGGTCCACTAGTAATGGTTTTTTGTTTTTGTTTTTGTTTTTACAAACATATATAATGATTAAAGGGATGCTAGAGAACCACTCACCATGTGTGAGAAAATTAACAGGAGGAATATAGCTTTAATCATAGTATTACACATTATATTGAAAAAATAAAAGTCTAGTGGCAGCTGCCGGCCACTCCCAGCCTGATTCCTGACTGTGCCCTCAGCCCAGGCCCTCCTCTGCAATGACTGTTTGCCTAAGTGTCCCACTGTTTGCCCTTTGCCCATTTGTGACCCCAAAGGATCTACTTTGTATAATGTAGATCTGGAATCTACTCTGTATAATGTCCTTTGCGTGATTTCCCTGGGCTTCAGAGTTTTGTCGTCTAGATTTTCTCCTGCATCTCTGGTCTCTTTTTTTCCTATACTTTCCTTAACCTGAACATTGATATTCTTCCATGTTCTGTTCTTGAACGTCTTCTCACTTAAGTGACTTCATTCAACCTCTGATGACATTATCTTCAGTCTGATACTCTCTTGCAAACTATAGAACTAATCTCCAGTGATCTCCTGCACATTGTCAGCAGCACCTCACACCTCATGTATCTCAAACAAATCAAATCCTGCTGTTTGTCTTCTTGTGTTTCTATCTTAGGAAGGGAGATCCTGAGATGTGGCACCTCCATCCTGGACTAGAAAATTCAGAATCTGCTCAGAATTCTCTTCCCAAGCTGGGTGTCTTCAAGTCCCCTGAAATGTCTCCATTATCCTTTTAATCTTCCTGTTCCATTTTCCCAGTGCGGGACCACATCATTTCCTATCTTCTTTGTCTCTGACTTCTCTCCTTTCTAATGCAGATGCTGGACAACCACCAGATATATTACTGGAACCAAGGTCGGATAATGCCTCTCACTGCCTATGAGAGTCTAAGTGAACCCCACCTGTCGAGGAGCCTCAGCTGCCTACTGCCAGGTTCATTTAGCCTACTGGAGTGGCCAGTAGGTGGTCCACTGTTTTCTCCCTGCTCCTAAAGCTGTGTGTCAAGAGTGTAAGAGTAACTTTGCTTCACTGCTAAAGGAACCGATTACATTTATAACTCACATCTTGAAACTCAGCACTTCTTATTATTCAATATTCCCCTTGATCTAGGCCCAGACTACCTCATGAATGCTTGCTGGATATTTGAGACACGACATTACAGGACACCTGGATGGCTCAGTTGGTTGAGACAGGACGTTACAGCTTTTGACTGTTCTTCACAACAAAAAGTTTCCCCCATCTGCTCCTGGAAACCTGTTCTTCAGGGTTCAATCTAAATGTGATGAATTCTGTGGAACCTTCCTTGATTTTCTTCCCAACCAGGTTCACAGACCTTCTTAGCTTCCTCATTTGGTAGGTCTGGCTTTCCTTCTAATCAGTTTCTCAACATGAGCACAATTGAAGTTTGTTTTTTTTGTTTGTTTTTACTGACTGATTTTTTTTAAATTAGTGTGTTATTATTTTGAGATAATTAGAGATTCACATGAGCTTGTAAGAAATAATACAGCCACTTTTATTATATTAATAATTCACCCACTTTTCCCCAAATGGCAACATAATGCAAAACTATGGTACAGTGTCACAACCAGGATGTTGACATTGATGCAGCCAAGATACAGAACATTTCTATCTCTACAGGGATCACTCATGTCAACTTTTCATTCTCACATCCTCATCCACCTTCCTCCAACTGCTCCTTCATCCTTGGCAACTACTAATCTGTGCTCCATTTCTGTAACTTTGTCATCTTAAGAATGTTGTATAAATGGACTCATAGAGTATGTAAACTTTTAGGATTAGTCATATTCACTTAGCCTTATTCACTTGAAAGTTATCCAGATTGTTGTATCAACAGTTTGCTAATTTTTGATCCTGAGTAGTATTCCATGCCATGGATGTATCAAGGTTGGTTTAACCATTCACCCATTGAAAGGGTATCTAGGTTTGGGATATTATTAGTAAAGCTGCAATCAACACCTGTGTTAAGGCTTTTGTGTGAACATAGGTTTTCATTTCTTTGGGATAAATGTTCAGCAGTGGAATTACTAGGTTATATGGTACATGCCTGTTTAGTTGTTTAAGGAACTGCCACACTATTTTCAAGAGTAGCTGTGCCATTTTATACTCCCACCAGCAATATATACATGATGCAGTTTCTCCTAATTCTTACTGGCATTTGATGGTGTTCCTATTTTTCTTTTTTAAGTTTAGCCATTCTGATAGATGTACAGTGATATCTCATGTTTTTAATTTGCATTTTCCTGATGGCTAATGATGTTGAACTTGTGCTTATTTGCCATCTATTTATCTTCCTTGGTGAAATATTTATTTATGTTTTTTGTCCTTTTCTTAATTATTTTTTTTACTATTGTATTTTGAGAATTCTTTATATATTTTAGTCCTAGTCCTTTTTCAGATATTTGATTAGTAAATAATTATGTCAGTTTGTTGTCTTTTTGTCCTCTTTATAGGGTCTTATGTAGAACAAAGGTTTTTAATTTTGATAAAGTCCTGTTTACCACTTTTTCCTTTTATAGATCACACTTCTTATAGCAAGTCTAAGAACTCTTTGCCTACCCCTAGATTTCAGAGATTTTCTCCTGTGTTTTTTTCCTAAATCTCATATAGTTTTATATTTGGCATTTAAGTCTGTGATTAATTTTGAGTTAACTTTTGTAAAGGTTATTATACTTAGGTTAAATTTCATTTTTTGCTCATGGATGTCCAAATTCTCCAGGACATTTGTTGAAAAAGCTCTTTCCTCTAGTGAATCAGATTTTATATCCTTGTCAGAAATAAGTTGGGCATATTTTTGAGAGTCTCTTTCTGAGATCTCTGTTTGTTCTATTAATCTGTGTTGCTATCCCTCTGACTATACTACTGTCTTGATTTCTGTAACTATATGAGAAATCTTGAAAGAGGGTAGATTGGTTCCTCTCACTTTAATTTTTATCAAAATTATTTTAGCTATTCTAGTTTCTTATCTTTCCATATAAATTATATAATAATCTTATCTATAACTACAAACAATTTTGTTAGAATTTTGATAGGAATTGTGTAAAACCTGCACATAAGTTTGGAAATGACATCTTTACTATGCTGAGTTTCAATTCATGAACATGGTATCTATTTACTTAAATTTTCTCTGAATTCTTTCATTAGCATTTATTATTTTAGCATACAAGTCTTTACATGTTTTATTAGATTTACACTGAAGTATTTAATTCTTTCGAACAATTGTAAATGGTATTATATTTTTAAATCCAATGACCACGTGTTAGTTGATAGTATATATAAGTTGAATTTTGCCAAAATTGAATTTTATGTGTTAGTCTTAGTATCTTGTAATCTTGCTGAACTTATTATTTCTAGGAGTTTTGTGTAGATTTGCTGGGATTTCCTACTTAGAAAATCATGTCATCTGTGAGAGGGACAGTTTTATTTCTTCCTTTCCAATCTGTACACCTTTTATTTCCATTTCTTGCTTTATTGCACTGGGTAGAACTTTCAGCATGATGTTGGATAAGAGTGGTGAAAGAGACATTCTTGCCCAGACCTTGATCTTACCAGAAAAGTATTTTGTCTTTCACTAGTAGGTATAATGTTTGCTACCGTTTTTTAAAATAAATACTCTTTATGAGGTTGAGGAAGTTTCTCACATGCTGGTTTTTTCTGAAAGTTTTTGAACATGAATGGTATTGAATTTTGCCAAATGCTTTTTCTGCCTCAGTTGATATTAACACGTGACTTTATGATCTTTAGCCTGTTAATACTGTGGATTATACTGATTGATTTTAAATATTGAACCAGCCCTGCATCCCTGAAATAAGTCACATTTGGTCAGGCTTATTTTTAAATATTGCTAAATTCTATTTGTTTAATATTATAGTAAGAATGTTTGAGACTATATTCATAAGGAATATTAGACTGCAGGTTTTTGTTGTTGTTATTGTTTTTGGTACTTAGTCTGGTTTTTAGATTCAGGGTAATTATAGATTCTAGATAAAATGCACAACAGAATACCTTAGATTAGGTGGCTTTAAGCAGAAATTTATTTTCTCACAATTCTGGAGGCTGAAAGTCCAAGTTCAAGGTGTCAGCAGGGTTGATTTCTTCTGAGACCTATCTCCTTGGCTCACAGATGGGCAACTTTCCATCTGTGAACATCTTTACATGTTCTTTCCTCTGTGTGTGTCTATGTCCTAATCTCCCCTTTATCACCGAACCTGATTTACCACTTTAAGGACCCTATCTTCAAACACAATCACATTCAGAAGTACTGGATGTCAGGACTTCACATGTGAATTTTGGGAGGACACAACTGAGCTGCCTATAACAGGATCTTTGGTGGAAGAGATAGTAACCAAACTATCATGTAAGTTACATGTCATGTAACTTACAGTCATGTAAGAAGACTCTGGGCTGTTGAAAATAATCAATTTCTTAATCAAGGTGCTGCTTCCATAATGTGTTCAATCTGTGGAAATTCATCACGCTGTTCACTATACTGTGTATGTTACATCTCAATTATGAGTTCAGTGAAATGGAAAGTGAAAGAAAAAAGAATCCAAGATAAAAGAAAATAGACTTATGAAAAGAACGAGCTACAAACTGAGTCGTAGATAAGCTCAATTATTTAAAGTGTATCCCAATTAGAAATTATCACATGGTCTCTGATACCCAGGCATCTGATTAATCTCCTGGCTTTCCTGGTCCTATCAATCACTCTCCACAGACCCCTAAAAGACACTCTTTTCTTTTCTTGCCCCAAGTAAAAAATTCTTCAAGGCAGAAATTAAAAATAAATGAATACTTATTAACTTCACTGAGTCATAAATGTCCTCTTTTACCCTACAGTTGACACCACCTGAAGAAACTGCCAAACAGATACTTTACTGGTTTTTGTTTTAGTCTTGCCTTTAAAAAAATTAAATAAATAAATAAAATCCATACCTCCTAAGGACAGGTGACTTGGTAAGTTGAGGAAACTCTCTTTTAAGGCAAATCACTGAAATTCAGAAAGCTATGTGCTTATTACCAGACAAAAGGCAAAAAATGTGGCTGGGAATGTATGTCAAAGTAATAAGGATAAAGAGGACCTTCCCGTGAACAGTAGTTAAAATAAAAGTGATAAGAAAGAAGCATCAAACAGATGCTTCCTATCTGAGGCAATTATGTTAATAGAAAATACTTGGGCTAAACCACTGTAAAATGGAGCAGGTTAGATGAATCCAGGTTGTCAAAAGAAAACCTATCTTGTTTAGGCTATTAGAACGTGGGTTAAAAATTACTGGAAAAGTTCTAATTAAAGAATAGATCTGGGAATCAAAATGTCAGCTGAAATGAACTAGCTTGTGCCTTCTTACCAAAAAACAATAAAATAAAATTACAATAGCCAGATGGAACTAAAACAATAGAAATCCATGTGGAAGCATCGATGTGCTACTAAGGCAGATAGGATTTGAAGAGCGATACCAGTGAAATGAACTACACGTTGAGTTGGGCCTGACATTCTACACCTGTTCTCCCCTCAAGGCACTTATGGACTCCAAAACTGCACACGCAGAAGCTGAGAAACCAAGCAGAAAATCCTGCTAAGGGGTAGGGAAGCTACACAGAACCTTGTTTACTCTCAACGGAACAGGGAGGCATGAACAGAAAATCAGAGGCAGCAGGGTATCTGGGAGAGAAGGGAAATGCAGAGAAGTTAGGCTGCAGTCTGAGTACAGAATTCTAAGGCTGGTGGTATTTACTTTCAGTGCCTTAAAAATATCATTCCATTAACCTCGAGCTTCTACTGTTTCTGTCAACACTAAGCATTGGCAAGGTTGTGCAGCAGCTGGCACTCTTAGGCACCAAGGGGAGAGCATACATTGGTCCAGTCAGTCTGGAAAACTGCCACACAGAATCCAGTAAGGCCAAAGCACACATAGCACGTGCCCAACAACCCCCCAACCGGGGCTAGACCTATCAGAAATGAAGACATACTTGTACCAAAACGCATGTACAAGAATGCTCATGACAGTCAAAACCTGGAGACAATCCAAAAGTCCATCAAGAGTAGAATGGATGAATTTCAGTACATACATATCCGTGAGACTAACTCTGTGGCTCAAATACATGGATGACTCTCACACAGAAAATGTGACAAAGAAAGGAATACATTCTGTGATTCCATTTATATACAGCTCAGTGATAGTAGTCACAATTGCATTACCTCCGGGAGATGGGGTGTAGTGACTGGGGGACCCTAGTGGCCTTATGAAGTTCTGTTACTTAACATGGGTGACAGACACACAGCCTGTTCACATGGTAAAATTTCAATGAACTCAGCACCTGTGATCTATACACTTTCTGGCATGGATGTTACACTTTAATTTTAAAATTTCTACTTTAGAAAAAGGAAGTCTAAGACTTCCATTTAGCAATATGACAAGATAGATTGCTAAACACCACTTCATTACACAGAAGCCAGGAATGTCAGATAACACGTAGCCAATACCATCTGTAGACATACCAAACGAACTCTGCTGAACTTAAGAGAAATTCTAAGGGCCAGTGCTCTGTTCTGAGTTCTCTACCCAGGATAGAGATGGGGGCTGGGAGATGTTAATAGGCCATAAGAAGATGTGAAGCCTGGGGTCGTGATGGGGTTTAGAGCTAGAATAAAGACCCCTTTAAAATGATATATCCTATATCCTATATCCTATATCCTAACATTGCCTAAAAGAGAAAAAAAGAATTCACCATAGGTGAAATAACACAGAAAGGCTGTCTGTCTCAGCCTGGGTTCCATCTGAAAGAAGTCAATGATAAAGAAGTCTTTCCTGAAAATTTGTAACCATGGAGCTTGTCTTCAGTTATGCTGGGGACCACAGGTATATTCCCTGCTTATACCAGGTAATGGATATAAAAAGAGTCACTCAGTGTCATGCCCAGCTTTTTCTTCACTTCCACAGAAAAACCATGAGCAGCATAGAAGCTTGCCCCTAAAGGATGTGTGTTCCTCCATCTCAATATTTCTCCCGGTCTGGTTTTGCATTGGTGGTAATTTCAAGTAAAGATTTCACCTTAAAGAGAGGCACTGGCTCTTCATATTCAAGAAGAAACCTAAGGGCCTTTGGTGCTTAGACATCCTCAAAAGAATGTGCCTTTTTGAAAACAGTCATGTTTTTGATTTGACATTCAATTCCACAGACTCTTAATACAAGACAGCCCCTCTCTCAAAGAGTTTTTAACCTTGCACACAGGCAAAACCTTTGGATCTGAATGCGTACCATTAACTCTTGTTTTCTTTTGCCAGTTCCTTTAACTGGTCCCTCATATAATATGATTTCAAGATTCTTTCCAACTCTAGTTATTGCCCAGGAAGTACTCAGAGACCAAAGACTAAACAGAAGCCAGGCATGGAGGGCTCTTAAAATCTCCTATATGGTAGGACAAATCTGTTAGAGCCAGAGGCAATAACAAACTGACAGAGAAGAAAATCCTTACATAACACACATCTCAAAGGTAAGAGTGATAAGGAACCTGAGTTAGCTAGAGGTCACTGGCTGATGCCACCATTGCCCGACAGAGTGTTTCTAGTTAGGACAAGGCTTTCTTGATGCTTATTTTTGCCAAATGATGACTCATAACAAGTCTGCTTAATTATAAGCAAGCTTACCTCAACTGCTAAAATACAATAGTCTCTGTGTATATCCATTTGACCAAGTTCGGTTTTCAAAAATTCTTGAAACCCAGGTGGTCCCCTAAGCTATTTGGAATGGGGGGTTGTTCCATAGAGATAAGATTAAATACTTACATGAAATGGTTTTTTTCACTTTCAACAAGTTATTTTCACATCATGTGATAATTAAAACCTAGCTAAACATGTGATGAAACAAACAAAAACCCAGGAATATCACAGAAAGCCAGGATTTCTTCCGTGGCGGCTACTGAGCCTTCCCTAAGTCTCTTGGTAGTCCTTCAGCTGCTTTCAACTAATAATCAACCAAAAAAATAAGTCCAGGGTTAGTCAGTTGTTTTTAGTCATTAGACACAACTCAGATTTCAATTTAAGAATTATGACGCTGTTCCATTGTGAGAAAAATTTGGAGAAAACCCAGGAGGAAAGAGAATGGCTCCTGGGAAGGGGGGGTGGTTAAGAAGGAAGCTAAGTGTGGCTCCGTCTCTTCTCTGGTTACAGCTTCAGTCTCTACTCCTTCCCTGAAAGGGTCAAGGCCCCACAAAAATAATCAAGCTGCGTTTCTTTGGTCCCACTATTCTCCGACATGAACTAGTTGCTCTGCCCAGTTTCGGTCTCTTGCTGTCCGGTGAGCACATCTGCGAATCCCCTCTCCACACCTTTGCTGTGAGTGACTTTCCAGAAGCCACGCCCCCCTCCACATTGCCCTTAGGCTGCCCACTTGTAGGCTTTCGCCTCTTCCTGGTTCACAGTGCAGTCCCTAACCACCTCAGCCCCCAAATAGCAGTTGTTCCCATGAGCTCTCAGGGCACTGAATGCCATGCTTCACTTGGCAACTTGCTTTTGTCCTGATATTTTTGACATTTGATGCATTCAGATCTGATCTCCCCAGCTAACTGGGTGCTCCCAGAAAGAAGAAACCAGATTCCTATCTTTCTCTGGCTAATCCCCTAAAAAGCCTGGCAGGGTGGTTCTGTGTCATGAACTCAGGGCATCACTTTCCACTTATCCTTATAAATTTAAGGACAAAAAGATAAAAGTGGGAGGAAAGAAGGGAAAAAGAAATTGTGTGAACACTGCGATGCTTTCCGATATCTGTACATTGGAAGAATAGATTTTGACCTTTGAAGAAAGCATCAAAAGGGATTGTTCTCCTCTCCTGAGAGGAATTCAAGCAGAGTGCTACCGGTCACCTGTTTTTCCTTTGTGGCAGGGATATACTTGCCCACCATCAGACTTGGACTGGGCCTCTGTGAAATCTGGCCCAGTTCACAATCCCTCCTTGTCCTCTGCATTCTCTCTGCTAGAGCAATGCTGAGAAAGCATCCCCACGCGTCCTGTGGTACATCCGACTCGTGGCAGCTGTTTCAAAAGCTAACCTGCCAGCTTTGTCCCTGCTGGAACCATCCCAAAGGTTATTGGCTACACAAGCAAACCATCCTGTTTTTGTCCAAAGTCACTGTTTACAGTGGGTCTCAAATTTTGCTACCTAGTAGAAGGACGTGGGGCAATTTCAAATATCCTTGCCCTCAGCCACACCCCACACCATTTAAATATGAATCCCTGAGAACGAACCCAGGCCTCAGTGTTTTAAAATCTCCCTCTGTGATTTCAATGTGCCACCAAGCTTGAGAAGCAGTCTACCCAAGTGTAGGGGTGACGTTAGAAAAACACTGGCTTAGTCCAAAAATAAGCACATGAATGCAGAAGGCACTGCAGACAGAACTTTTTAGCTCTGATTACCAGGATGGTGGGATATCTAGCTTGTGATTAAGCTAATCTTCAGCATCTCCACGCTTTTCTCTTCCCTACCATCATTTGGGACCCCATTAGCATCTCTACGTAAAAGTAAACAAGAGGAACTTGGTTGGAAATGACAACAGTACATTTCACTTTCTGTTAGTGGGGAGAGGAGCTCCCAGTGGTTCTTGCCCCTGACTGTTCATTAGTATCACCTGTGCTATTTGAATCTACCAGTGCAGTGCCCCGATCTCAGGGATGCTGGCTCAAGTTCTGTAAAACGTGCATTTCTTATCATGTGGTCTCCAGCCCAGCAGCATCTGTATCACCTGGGAATTGTTTAGAAATGCAAATTCTCAGCCCCCATCACAGACTTACTGAATCAGGAATGGAGCATGGATGGGCACAGAAATCTGTTTTAATAAGCCCTCCAGGGGGATGCTGATCATGATAGAGTTTGAGGACCACTGGCCCAGGGAGGACACAGGTTCCAGTGAGTTTGAAGAGATCCACAGGTGTTTCTACTGGGCAGCTTAGGTGAAAGTTGATAGGTTAAATAGTACTGTCTTACTCAGTGGGCACCTGTGTCTTAATTTCATTTTCTACCTTCTCCTGATGTCTAGTCCTCCATGGGAGAAAGAGGGCCTTTCCCTAGGGTGAGCATGAGAACTCCTGCATTATGTTAAAAAATGATAGATTTGGTGTTGGTGTATTCAGTCATTTTAACAACTGGATTAAGTCTCAGCGAAACCCATCTAACTACTCAAACATTTGTCAATAAAATGCTCTGTTCTCATCATCTCCCCATCAAATGAACTTTCCTCCAAAATTAAAACAGCCAATTAATAGTCACTCCATAGTCAAATATAACTGTCTTTTTTATTCGAGAGAATAAAAGAGATATAAATGTGAATGTGAAGCCTCTACTTCATTTTGAAATGGGCCTCTGGGTCAAAATTTCATGCTTTAATTGGGGCATCCATCTCATCCTTCAAAAAGAACTTAATGGTTTAAAAAGCTCAGGTTTTTTTGTGCAACGATGGCATTTAGAATTCTAGCTTTCATACACTCTCAGGATAGGTGCCTCTGGCAAGATATGTAATAAATGGGATCTTTATATGAACATCAATTCATACTTCACATAAAAGAAGTTACTATGCAATGACTAATGCTTCCAAGAGTGGCCAACAGGCTGGTGGTTCTCTTCCTGTCCTGCATTTGGCTGAGCCTGGGGGCGGGAAGGATCTCTTACCTCTTTTGGCACTCCAGTGATGCTTCTTGAGAAAGGGGACAAGCCTATGATTAGTTTATGTCTCTAAAAGCCTCTGATGATAAGTTGATGAGGAAAGATCTACTAATAGCCTTAGACAAGAGAAGTGGTTGAAATTGCAAGCATGCCTCTATCTATACGTCAAAGTCAACAAGGCTTTTCACTCATGGGCAGCTCGGGGCACCCCAGTCTGTGTACTGAGAGTTTACCTCGAGGACAGTAGATGTCTGGAGCCCATCGGTTGCACTCGTAATTGTCTGCTGCCTTTTCACAGGTGAAACACTTAAATCCACCAGGATATGGTGTGGCTAGAAAAAGGATCAAGAAAAATGATTAATTTTTTCTTAGACTGGGTACGAAATACTGAAACTAGACATTTTTTATTTTTCAGAAAGTATTCTCAAAACAGCCTGTCTGGCAGTTTCTTAAAAAAAACTAAGTATGTAACTACCATTACTCACCAATTGTACTCTTGGGCATTTATCTCTGAGAAATGAAAACTAATATTCACACAACACCCCTATGAAAATGTTCACAGCAACTTCGATTGTGATAGCTGAAAACTGGAAACAATTCAGATGTCCTTCAATGAATGCATGGTTAAACACACGGTGGTACCTCCATATTATGGAATACTAGCAATAAAAGTGAATTATTAATACATTCGACAACTTGGATAAATTTCCAGAGAATTATGCAAAGTGAAAAAAAATCCCCAAAGGTTATATACTGTATGATTCCATTTATGGAACATTTTAAAAATGCCAGCATTTTAGAAAAGGAGGAAAGATTGGTGATTGCCGGGAGTTAGGGCTGGGAGTGGTTGGGGCCAGGGTCAGAAGAAGCTAGAGGGGAGGCCAACAGGAGGGATTCTTGTGCTGCTGAAACTGTTTAGTGTCTTGACCTGGTGGCAGGTACACAAAGTTACACATGTGAGAAAACTGTGCAGAACGAAATACACACACATACACATGAACACAAATAAAATTGGGGAAATCAGAATAAGACAGGCGGGTTAATTATGTCAATGTTAATGACCTGGTTGTGATTTTATTCTATAGTTTTTCAAAATGTTACCATTGGGGGAAAGTGAGTGAAGTGAACATGGGATCTCCCTGTGTTACTTCTTAGAACTGCTTATAAATGTACAATTATCCCCCCCAAAATTCCAATTAAAAATAGCCGCTCTAAAATAAGTCAATCAGAGAAAAACAATTATCATATGATCTCCCTGATAGGAGGAGGTTGAGAGGCAACGTGGGGGGGTTTAGGGGGTAGGAGAAGAATAAATGAAACAAGATGGGATTGGGAGGGAGAAAAACCATAAAAGACTCTTAATCTCACAAAACAAATTGAGGGTTGACTGGGAGAGGGGGGTAGGAAGAGAGTGGTGGGGTTATGGACATTGGGGAGGGTATGTGCTATGGTGAGTGCTGTGAAGGGTATAAACCTGGCGATTCACAGACCTGTACCCCTGGGGCTAATAATATATAATATGTTAATAAAAAAAATTTTTTAAACTAGTTGCTCTAGATTTCCAATGATTCACTCTTCTGTTTCAATTACATAGACATGTCAATATGTATATATAAATATTAGGTTGAATCATTAAAAATTTCTTTGGGTTTGACCATTTTTGAACTATAAAACTGGCCATATCTCTGGTTCAATCTCATATTTTTATCTAGTTGACATGGTTAAGAATCACTGGAGATGGAAAGGGTGTCGGGGAGGCTCAGTACGTTAAGCGACTGCCTTTGGCTCAGGTCATGATCCCAGAGTCCTGAGATCAGTCCTGCATCAGGCTCCCTACTCAGCCGGGAGTCTGCTTCTCTCTCTCTTTTTTTTTCTCTCTCCCTCTACCTCTGCCCCTTCCCACCACTCATTCTCTTTGTCTCTATCAAATAAATTCTTATATATATTAAAAAAAAAAAAAACCCTTAGAGATGGTAAGTATCAGCTAAGAAAAGAATCTTCTTTACTAAAATCTATGCTGTGCAGAGGTGATGGTCCCAAGGGCTGTCTCGGCCCGTTTCCAGCATCCACAGGCAGCCTGCTGAGGGCACCTGGTGGATGTGGAGCCATTAAAGGCCTCTAGCTCGAACCTGAGGAACGGGTGATTCCAGGAATCCCTTCCTAGCCTTTCCTCTCCCCTCCCCCTCCAATTGCCCCCTCCTACCTTCTGAAGAGACTGTCCTCTAGGTATGAGTATCTTTGCCTTCACTTAGCTCGCTCAGGCAGTGAGGTGCCTGGTGAGAGTCACACTGCAGACCGTACCCTGCACACGCAGAGCCCAGCGGACATCTAAGGACGAGCCTCCCCAGTGTCAGGGTGCCCGGAACGCCTGGGTGTCTCTGTCCTTTTCACTGATGTGCTTTACCTTGCTGCTTATCAACTCAGAGTTTTGCCTTTCATAAACAGAACTTTTGCATTTTTTTTAAATTTGTAAAATTACCTGGCCTCTTTGAAAACTACAGACGTTCAGACAGTTCATCTGCAGGACCAACTGTTCTCCCTCGCAGATGGCTGAGCCTGCGTATCCCCCTGGTGGAAATCATCATCTCAGGGTAAATTGCTTTGCCCACATGGAACCAATTAAGTATGTTATCAAAAATAAATGAAGGAGGAGGCAGCAGCTTAAGGCCAAAATTATGGGCCAGCTTTAACTTTGATTTTCACCTTGCGTGGAATGGCTGCATCCTTGTACTTGCTTGCAACATGTCACGGAGCTGAATGACGATATCCAAGAACCTGACAGGATCCAAACTCACAACTGTCTAAAAAAGAAGGAACTCGACCTCTTTAGAAGCTAACTACATTCCTTCAGGTAGTTGGTGACTCAAATTCCGAAACAATGATTGTGAGTGCACGAACTACTTTACAACGGATGGCCGCACTTCACCACGGAAATTTCACCACAGGGAGACACACTCTCCCCATTGTACAGTTATGATAAAACAGAAGTAAACTATTTTGTAAAACTACACACAAATAATGTTTACATCTCCACATCTTGCCGTCTAGATAGGTGAGTTACATTTGAATTGAAAGATGCTACTTAGATAAGTACATGCCTGAAGAATTTAAAACAAACAGGTTTGGGTTTTTTTTTTTTTTTTTAAGATTTTATTTATTTATATGAGTGGAGAGAGGAATAGAGGGAGAGGGAGAACCTCTGATTAAAATACCAAAGACCAATAAAACCTTCAAAACAGGAGTTAGCATTCAGAGAAATGGAGTGACTTATTTGGGTTCCAGACGTCAGAAGAGTTAACATCCTAACCTCTGAGCAGGCAGCCCCACGCAGGGCTCAATCCCAGGACCCTGAGATCATGACCTGCACCAAAGGCAGCCGCTTATCCAACTGAGCTACCTAGGCTCCCTGACAAACAGGTTCTTAAATTCCAAAGCCACTCCATATTCTTATGGACACTCAAATTAGCTCATTTTGACAAATACTGTTATGAGAAAACCCATACATAGTATTTTAGGAAATTGTCCTATTGGGTACGTGGAAAAACTAGCTTCACTATCAATTTAAAAGTGTGTAATCTATAAGTCAGTTTAAAAGAAGAACAACTTTAAGAGGCGCCTGGGTGGCTCAGTTAAGCGTCTGCCTTCAGCTCAGGTCATGATCCCAGGGTCCTGGGATAGAGCCCCACATAGGGCTCCCTGCTCAGCAGGGAGCCTGCTTCTCCCTCACCAGTCACCCTGCTTATGTTCCCTCTTTCTCTGTGTGTCTCTCTGTGTCAAATAAATAAATACAATCTTTTTTAAAAAAAGTATTTAAAAAAAAGAAGAAGAACTTTAAAACAGCTTGTAAAATTTGAGGAATTATCAAAGTAAGTGTTTTGGGGGAAAAGATGTAAATGATTTGTCACAGAAAAGTATTTCTCAAAAAATTATCATCATATGCACCTAAGTTTATGACTGCAAGCTAGCCGTTCCCCTTCAAACTGCATGATTAATTCACAAGAGCATCCAATTTTATCTGTCACTACAGCCAGTAAAACTTTTCACTGGAATGTTGGATTAGTTATTCCTGGAAACTTTCCCATCAAAGAGATAAATTAAGAATTCTGAATGAGGATTAGTGATCGAGCCACTGCAAGAATAAACTTATTGAGAACCTCGCACTAATAAGTTGTAGTGTTCCCAAATTTGGATTATTTAATAGACTCTTCAAAACGACCTTTTGTAAGACTAGTGACATATTGCATTAAATACTAAGTTATTAGGAATAACTTACACAAGGAGTTCTGGACTCTGAATTTAACCCAGAGTATATCAAAATCTAAATGGGAATACGAGCTAACACACTATGGTAGCAAAAGGACGCTTTGTTTCACATCATTTATCTCTGAACGTGTTTATCAGCACATACCACTGATGATTAACTAAATGATCTCTTTTTCAGTGAGTTTTACTTTTAAATCTGCAAGTTCATTTCTGTGTGTGTCTCAATCACTAATGTTTGCTTATAGGAACTTGTGTTTGCATCTTGGTTGGTAGTACTGATCAGTGAATAATCAAACTCTTTTCAGTGACAAATCTTTTCAAAGAGCCTCCGTTTTTTAAGTGGTTAATTATAGCATAATACCAAGTAAATGGTTAAATTCTTCCCTCTGGAAATATTTAACCCAAACTGAGGTCTACAGATGAGCAACTGTCTCCAGTAACTTGCTAACTGATACTGCATCTGATAAAGAAGTTCTTTTTTTAAAAGGAAGGAAAAAGATTCCTAAGAGATGTGTTATTTTCTTCTTTGTTACTTCAAAGCATTGCAGGGCAAGTAGAGTTTCAAATCGTTGTGGGCTCAGCTGTGAATGAATCTAATTTGGCTCTTGATCACAGAGTTAATAAGCTTAGTATTCTGTATTTCAGGGCATAAGTCCTTGGTCCCTCAAGAGTAGGTGATTGTAAAGAAAAAAAGAAACGTCAAAGTGCCTAGTTACTTCCTGTAATTTAATCTGTCCATTAGAGTCCCATGGTCAGATGTGGCTCAACCGACTATAATTCATTCGTAAGGCAATGGAAGAGATTTCATCTTTGTTTCCATCTCTTGGAACTTTTGCCTGGACAAAGGCCTTCAGTTATCAAAACTGTGGTGAGAAGAGAATCTTGTTGTAAGAGGCATGCTGCTACGAAATGCATCCAAACTTGTGTTATTCTTGCCAAATCAATTCCCATTGTTTTTGGAAACTGGATGCAAACTTAAAATTTCTAGAAATCTAATAAATCGATCTTCCCTCTGTGTCCATCTAGCCACAAAATTTTACAGTATCACTTGAAGACTATGAACATATTTCTGACAGAAATGCATTTTCTGGTACCTTTCTTGAGAGTGCCTTTACTCCCTAAGACCTACATAACATAGAATTATGAAGAAACTTGGTTGGCTCACTATCTGGGCATAAGCAAGCCCCCTTCAGAGATGTGATTAAGACTCAGAATATGCAACCAGAGGGGAAACTGGATTTCTCAGGAAAGGTTTCTATTATGAGTAAAGAAATGGAGGCCAAGAACAGGTTGCAACCACTCAGAATGTTAACTCTTCTGACGTCTGGAACCCAAATAAGTCACTCCATTTCTCTGAATGCTAACCCCTGTTTTGAAGGTTTTATTGGTCTTTGGTATTTTAATCATAGGGTGGGAAGAAATTCACCACCATGTTTTAAATGAAAAAGAAAAGAAAAGCATACAAATTATAGAAAAGAATGCTATTGAGGACAGTGCCTCAAGTTTGAAAGCCATAAAGTTGATTTTTTTTTTTCCCCAAAGGTTAGAAACTTCAAAAATTAGTGAACCAGGGAGTGCCTGGCTAGTTCAGCTGGTGAACCATGCAATTCTTGATCTCAGGGCTGCAAGTTCTAGCCCCACGCTGGGTTTAGAGATTGTTCAAAAATAAAATCTTTAAAAACAAACAAACAGAAAACAGAAAAATTAGAGAACCAGAGATCAAAGGAGATTAGTCATGGGATGCTGAACCTTCCCCACCAGAGTTTCAACCTCACCCCACTTATGATCTCTGAGGGCTGTTCACAGCCCATGGGAAATGAGTTTGTTTGCCCGGTGCAGGAAATTCATGTGTCTTCTCAACATCTCTGGCATCACTGATTTCTCCTTGGATAGGTTCTGAGCGGTATCTAACCTTGATGGAATCTGTCTCACTTGCCGACCCCAGGAAAGCTGTTTGTGCCTCCATCTACAAAATGAGGCAATTATATTAATAATTCAAAGTCAAAATAGTCCCACTCTTCCTTCTATTTTTTATGCTCATGTTCTACAGATACCAGCTTATTTGTAGAGAGATCACTCTTTCTAAACCTGATCGAGTGGGTACTGCTCAGGGGCAGAAGAATATGACCTTTTAAAAAACCAAAGTTTAAAAACAAGCAAACAAACATCAGAAACTTCTGAAATGGTGCAGAGAATTGTGAAGTGGGAACTGTTGGCAGTAACTTCAATCCAGCAAGAATTTTTACTTTCTGTGACCAGTCGCAGAGACTCAGAACTCAACTCAGAGCTGTTGGTAAATCATTTATGTATAATATAGCTTAGAAAAGACAACTTCTAGCCTCCATATCTGAAGATCAAATCAGAAAATGCTACCAATTCTTTCTATATGGGGAATTCTTTTCTCTTAAGACTTATTTATTTTAGAGAAAGAGAGAGCATGAGTCGGGGGAGGGGCAGAGGGAAAGAATCTGAAGCAGACTCCATGTTGAGCACAGAGCCCAACGTGGGGCTCAATCTTGTGACCCTGAGATCAAGAGCTGAGCTGAAACCAGGAGTTGGCTTCTCAACCAACTGAGCCACTCAGGCACCTCACTATGGTGAATTCTTTCTAATTAGGCCATGGCCTTATTTACTTAAAACAGGCCGCATGAGCAGAACTTTCTTGCCAACTTCCAGAGAGCGGGAGTGATTGCTTCTCTAGCCTGGCAGAGCTCATCCTTCAGAGATCCCATTCTGAAATGGCCTTTTCAGATAGGGGTCCACTCAGCCCAGGCACTGGCCCACCACAACACTGGCACAGGAGCGGTGTGTGTGTTTTATTCTTGCACACTTAAATCCAATCCCCTTGATTTTCCTCCCCACCCTGTGTGGACAATGACAGCCTCAGGGGAGGCCTATTTTTTTGGCCGAGTGACTACTGAGTCTATCACTGAAGCGAACAAAGAATCCCATAGAAACCAAAGGTTTTAGCAATCACAACCGAGACTGAAATCTAGGTATTTGTTCACCAAGTCTAATAAAAAAGCATGACTCTTTGGGGAAAAGAACAAAATGCAATCCTAGAAAACACAGCAAGTATCCAAGCACCTTCTTTTCATGATTGCAAAAATCAACAGTCCTACAAAAACAAGGAGCCAGATAATCTTTCCACACAATTAACCAGTAGGCACCAGCCTTTACTGGTGAGAATGTACAAAAGCATTAAGTCCAAAGGAACTATCTGCTGCCTGTAAAACGTATATTTGGAGTTCAAAAATTAGAGTGACATATTTTCAGCAACCTCAGTTGACCACCTAAGTCAATTACCACAACATCATAAGCAATGAACATCCAAATGCCTACTATATATGTGCCTAGTATCTTATGGCTATTCTTTCTGGTCCACAGAATAATGCAACAGGGTGTGTATTATCTTATCCATTCTAGAAATGTAGAACTCAACACTTAACAAGATGCCTCTACCATTCATTGAGCATTTACTCTAAGTGCTTTGTACACTTTCCTTTATTTAACCTTCACAAAATTAGGGAATTTATTGTAAGCCAGAAGGCTACAAAGCACTTGAATTAGCCACTCACCCAAGATCCAAGCCCTTGTGCATTCCACAGAACACCTCTCATCTAAAGCACAACACAGACACATTAAATACTGTACTGTGTGGAGCTGAAGGAGCCCGTGTATCTGCCTCCACTTGGGCTATCAAGATCCTCAAAAGCAAGAACTATGTTTTTTTTTTTTTTGCCTTAATACCTCCCATGCCTATCACAATGCTTGACACAGAGTAGACACTCAAAAAATGTTTGCTGAACAGAACATTTCCAAAGAGTTACATACCTCAGGGCCAATGCTATGGTCAAAATATACCCAACAGACCCAGCTCTCACCTCCACAGGGGCCATGCAGAAGACGACTCAAACAGATAGAAGAGAGAAGATAAATACAGAGACAGAGACCAAAAGAGGAAGTAAAACTGCTGTTTTCCCCAAGTGTGATCCTTAGAACACCACCAGTAACAGGAGCAGCTGAAATTCTTGCTGAAAGCAAAAATTCATGAGTAGAGCCCCAGATATGTGCAATCAGACACGCCGAGATATCTGGGCACTGACATTATTATGCACTCCCTAGGTGATTCTTGAACACAGGAAACCAAAAGGGATAGGGACTAGGAAGTTGTGGGAGGCCAATCACGCTGAAATGGAGAATCAGATGCACAGACAGGAAGACCAGCTATTATCTTGCCTACAAAGGACTGATCTTTAACAAACACCTCTGTCCTGGGACACGCCGGTTCACTTTGATAACTGATTTGAGAGCTGGCACAAGTTAAAGGGAAGAGTATTCAGAATCAGAGCAACTGTTCTGGGAACAGAGAAACAGGCCTTAACGATTTGCCTAGAAATAAAAAACAAAACCTTATAAAAAGGGGAAGGTAAAACATGCAACATCTTTGGGAGCACCTGTACCCCCCAATTAAGTCAGCCAATATTTCTCCTGCAGAATGCTGGGGACAGAAGGCTGAGTTCTCCTGTCCTTTTCTCAACTCACATCTTACTCAAAGTAAAATGACATTTCTGCAGCAAAGAGAACAGAGTCTTACTTGAAGGATGGAGGTAGACAATGTCTTTCACTGTGAAGTCTCTTGACTGAGCAGCTTTTAGACAATCTGCCAGCAGGCTCAGGAGCAGGAGCCAGGCCAGGGCAGGGCCAGGTTCCATGGCAGACTGAGGTGTCACTCATACAGAGGGCCTGGGAGCCAGAACTTGGGACCACGGGAGGGAATTCGCACCTGAAATATGAAGCAAGACTCATCTCAGTGTCCAACTCCAGGAAACCATGGGAGACTTGGCAGAGCTCCTGTGCTGGGAGCACGGACTCGGGGCAGACAGGGAGCCAAAGGCACCGGGAAGTGGGTAGACACGGAGAGAAACATTGTACACGGTAATTTTAGAGCACGTAGAACCGTCCAGTCCCAATCTATTCTTAATCAAGTAGCTAAAGCTCCATGGGCTGGAGTCTCTTCTCATATACAGCAGAGATGGTATCAAGAGAGATTGGATTTTAATGAAATCCAGGTACTTTTGCCAGGAGGCCAGGGGATGTCTGCCAGAATGCAACAATGAGCAAGTCAGGTACAAGAGTTCAAGAGCATTTCCTTGATAATGGTGAAGGCCAGGTATGAGAGTGCAGCCTTCCTGGGTCATGGTGCCCCCAAAAACCTATAGAGTGTAGACTTTCAGATTTGGGAAAAAAAGAAAAAGAGAGAGAGGAACCAAGAAAGAAAAAGAAAGAAAGAGAGAGAGAGAGAAAAAAA
>NC_081559.1:80741846-80790692 GCF_022355385.1 Mustela nigripes
AAAGAAAGAAAGAAAGAAAGAAAGAAAGAAAGAAAGAAAGAAAGAAAGAAAGAGGAAGGGAGGAACGGGAAAGGGAGGGGAGGGGAGGAGAGGGGAGAGGTGGGGAGGGGAGGGAAGGAGGAAGAAAGAAAGAAATGAATGTAGGTAACTTAGCCTCTCCCGAAAGAAAAAGGATCTTTGCAGTTCAAAATCTCCTTTACATAACTAACAGAATTGGCTGGGTGCTGCTGAAGCCCTTTCCACATGTCAATTAATTCCCCCAGCAACCCTATGAGGTAGCACTATTACCACCCCATTTGAGTAAACTGAAGTCCAGCAAATAAGGAGAGGACCTGGTTCAAACCAAGACAGTCTGGCCACTGAATCCACCTTTGTAAATGCTCGGTGTTACTCTGTTCTTCCAAAGACTGATTCAAAGTGTATCAACTTAAACTGATAAAATGAGGTAAAAGTATCACGGTAGCACTAACCAATCATCATTGTTCCCTTCATTCTGGTTCTCTCCTTTTCAATTAAAATTCAGAGCAATAAAATCTTTTACTACGGTTGAACTGTCCAGCTCACTAAGAATGTGGATATATATCTTAATTTATACGTGCTATTTGCTTGCCATCTTACTGCTTTCCCATAGAATCTGTTCCTCATGTTCTACTCTTTTGAAAATACCATCATTCTATTGCCCACACAAGGGGTCACATTAGATTGTCACTTTATTTTAAACTGGCAGAAAAAAACTCCAGTTGGACATTTTGTTTACAAATTTTAATATGAATATTCAATGATATTTTTAAAAATCATGGCAAAATAATTTTATAATTATTAGTTAATTAATAGTATATTTAATTTTATAGATTAATGTGATTAATTTATAATTATAAAATTATTTTCAAAATAAATAGATCAAGAGTAAATAGATTACAAAACAAAATCAATAGAGAAAATCAATATGAATGGATCAGATATTAATTAATATTTAGGACAGCAGGATAGAAAGTATATAAATGAATACAGAAGATAGAACACTCTAAGGAGCTCAGAAATATGCACAAATATTGACACGATATAAATAATTTTTCAAAATTATAGAACAGGAAAATATTAACTGAATACTATTCTGATTACTTAATTAAAAACTGGAAAGATTAAGCAAAACCAATGTACAATACACTGCAATTAACTCCAGATAGACTGATGCATTCATTATTTTTTTAAAATAGACAAACTATTAGGAAATAAGAGTGGAATTCTTATCACCCGGTAGCAGCTTGCTGATGCCAGCCTGGCCAATTTCACGCTCACTCCCCATCTTCTGTTTACATTTGGTTCCCCAGGCAAATGTGCATTCGAGAAGGGAATGAGCTGCTTGTTCCCTTAACAAGTGCAACTGCCAGGCACTGTACTAGGCACTTGTTTAAAAAATATGATGAGGAAACAGACCAATGTTAAAGATATTTTTCATTTGCCAGGGGACAGAGAGAAACATAATCTCATCTTCAGTGAATGCAGTGGTGCTATGTTTTACACACAGCTGAGGAAGGACTCTCCCCTGCTTCCGCAGCCCCCAGCCCCTCACAGTCTGCAGCCCTGCCCAGGGTGTGAGGGATGGTGAGAAAAGCCATCTGGTTTTCTTTTGATACAACCTAACATTAAATATCAACTAGCTGTCAACTAAGTTCTTTGTAATGTGAAATTCAGTGTCAGCACCAATACTTTCCATGCACCAAACAATCCAAGGGGCATGCTTTTATCAAAGCCTCTGTGAACCACCGTATTTCTTCCAATTACCAATCAAAAGAGCTCCCTCTGCACGGTACTTGCACTAAGCAGTACATGTTATTTCATGTCCCCTGAAATTAAACAAACCCAGCCTTCATTGAATAGCACGTGTGTACTACTATATGTAAGTAATGTACAGAGATAATGGCTAGATGCCTGGATTTGAAACCTTGCTCCAATACTTTTTTGTTATGCAAACTTGAGCCAGTTACTTAACCATTCTGTGCCTCAGTTTTCTCATCTGCAAAAGAGGATCATAATACTTCCCATCTCAAAGTTTATTATGAGAATGATGTGAGGTAACAGAGTGAAGCACTAAGAACAGTGTCTGTCACATAGAAAATACTGTGTAATATTTCCCAATATTTTTACTACTATCATTTTGTTCAAAAAATAGTTTTAGAGTCAATATAGTTTTCTAAGTCAGGGTAACTATGATGTAAATGTGTTCTAAGTGAAAGTGAATATGGTGCCATGAATTCAGGTCCAACACACAGCTCCCTTTCCTTAAATCAGAAAAAATATAACAATATCTAGAACTACTGGAAATCCACACATTTTGACCCCAACAGCCGGCCCATGACTAGCCAGGCAGGGGTAAATCAGGAGGGCACAGGGCTAGGGTATCTCCTGCCACTGCCATTTTCATGTTGCAGAGGCTCCTGCAGACCTGGGTGACTTCCTGCCATCCTTAGGCAATGAAGCAAATGGATGGCTAATGCCCATCCACACTCTGTCCATGTCACCCAAAACCTATCCTGGAAGGCCTGTGCTCCATCTCCATTACCTTTATATATCCACATACTATTTACATAACGGATTTACAAAATCCGTTAGATTTTACTTATGAAGATGTCGAGAGAGCACAGGTCATGAGCACAGCATCTTATATCCCTCTGAAGCCACATGTCTCCGTAAATGTTTCCTCACACATGTGTTTAATGGACAATTTCTGAATTCTTAAAGTAGCTAAAACTATAAGACTCCAACACATTTTACTCATGAAATTGTTTCTTCTTTAGAAAAAAGGAAATATGAAAAAAAAAGAAAAGAAAAAAGGAAATATGTATTTCCTAGGCTTATATATAGTTAGAAGAAGGACTGAAAGGGTAGACACCAAAGTGGTTTAGGATTTCTGATAATTTCTTTTTAAGATTATTTATTTATTTATTTATTTGACAGATCACAAGTAGGCAGAGAGGCAGGCAGAGCGGGGGTGGGGGGGCGGAAGCGGGCTTCCTGCCAAGCAGAGAGCCCAATGGGGGGCTTGATCCCAGAACCCTGAGATCATGACCTGAGCTGAAGGCAGAGGCTTAACCCACTGAGCCACCCAGGCGTCCAGGATTCCTGATAATTTTAAAGTTCCTCTTTTTGCTTCACTTGTAGGCTCAAAAATAACCCAGCCCCTTGTCCAGAACTTCTCCAGCACTCCTCCAGAACTCTTGCACAATTAGCAGCCATTCCCAATACCCTTCTCTCCCTAACACCTGCAACCACTGATCTACTTCCTGTCTCTATGGATTTGTCTATTGGGAATATTTTGTGTCAACAGAACCATACAACATATTGCCTCCTGTGTCTGGCTTCTTTCAGTTGGTATAACATTTTTAAGAGTCATCCATGGGGTAGCATGGATGGGTACAGCTTTCCTTTTTGCAGCTGAGTAACACTTCATGATACGGATATAACACATTTCTTTATTCATTCATTGGCTGATGAACATTTGGGTGGCTTCCACTTTTTGACTACTGGGATTAATGCTGCTGGAACATTCATGTTCAACTTTTGTGTGAACATAGGTCTTCAGTTTTCTTGGGTATATACCTAAGAGTGGGATTGCTGGGCTTCAGGGTAACTCTGAGTTTAACTTTTTGAGGAACTGCCAAAGTTTTCCACTGTAGCTGCACCACAGTACATTCTCATTGGTAAAATACCAGTGTTCCAATTTCTCCACATCCTTACCAATCCTTATTTTGATTAATTTTTTGAATTATACCTGAGTGAGCATGAAGTGGTATCTCATTATGATTTTGTTTTGCATTTCCCAAGTGATATGATGCTGAACATCTTTTCATGTATTTACTGGCCATTTGTAGATCTTCTTGGGAGTGACATCAATTCAAACTCTTTGCTCATTTTTTAATGGGTTACTGTCTTTTTATTGTTGAGTTATAAGAGTTCTTTCTATATTATGGATTCTGGATACTTTTCAGATAAATGATTTGCAAATATCTTCTCCCTTTCTCTGTGTTGACTTTTCACTTTGTTGATGGTGCCCTTCAACATAAAAAAATTTTAATTTTGATGCAGCCCACACATTGCTTTTTATAAATCTAGATTTTGTTTCCCTTGTACAAGTCAGGCCCAACATAGCACTAAATAAATAAATAAATAAATAAAATTCTGCAAACAATGCACTGTAAAAGAGTTTGTTTACTTTATAGTAGCCAGGGCTATATTTCCCACCTCTCTTTCCCATAAGAAAAACAGAATGGGCAAAACTATTTATTAATATCACCACCAATTGCTTACATTCTTATAATAAATCATGAAAAACTACTCACTCTATTAGTATATTCTAGGAACTAAAATATGAAAGATGAGTACATGCATTCACAATTAGTCTAACCATTACTGAAATACAGGCTCTCCTGACAGGGATGTATTTTTCCTGTACAGATTCTCAGCAGGCAATGGAGCTTTAATCCCTAAGCCTCCCAGATATGATGCTGGACATGCTTGGATAATATGAAGGGTCTTTTCTAAGACTTTGACACTTTTCTCTGGAGTCCACTGTGCCTTTGGACTGTCCTAGACATTTAGAAAAGATGTTGCGTTTCCATTTTATGTGCCGCTATTTGAATACGCACTGAGGATCCCATCCCTGACTACAGTTCTCTTTATGAAGAAGTACACTCTCATTTTCACAGCTCTGTGACCTTTCATTTGTTATTTATGAGCTTTTGCAAATCTAATACCACTCTGACAGATTTAATTTGTGCTCTAAATTACCTTTGCATGAGTTACTCAACTGCCGGTTTTATTCCAAAGGATTACTTGCTACATTCTGAAACAGAAAAAAAAAAAAATTAGTTTGAGATCTATTTGACTTCTTCCACTTGGGAGAAAGTTGAAAAGAGTTGTATTCTGATTTTTTACTCCATGGTAACACTTGGCATAGAGGAGGATTTCTAATACTGGTCAGGGAGGCAAAGTGATCAACCCATAACCCAGGTCAGGTTTTACAAATCCACACCCCAATTGCTATTTCATATAGAGTGCATAAAATAAGATACTCCCAACTCCTTAAACTGGTCACTAAGACAATTAAGCACTTCTGGAGGCCACAATGACTGAGGTTACCAGTTACAAAATGACCACACCTCAGTACTAAATCAATATACAATGATGAAGTAGAGAATTAACACAAATCTAAGTATTTTCCAATGCTATTCATTTTGAAGTTTGAAGTGCCTAATATGGGAACAAAATGAAATTCTGAAGCCTGAAATCACAAGAAATCTTGACTTAATTTTAAATATGTATAATCTAGGCTTAGTGGCACCTTAATAACTTGAGAAAGTTAATCTAGCTCCCAAAGGTACAAATTAAAGACATGTCTTCACAAAACTAAGACTACTTACACACATCATTCCGATTATAGTAACTTCTCACAATGTGAGAATTGCTTATAACATGGTGGTGGTTTATAAACATGTCTGCAAATTCGTTAACATGTCTCCATTGAGAGGTAGGGTCTCACTGGGTCTCCCCAGCTGAGCAGAGTATGGTGTAAATAACACCTGTGGCTTTTAAAGCTCGGTTATAGGAGGTACTTCAACTTATACCCAGTGTTTTGGAACACTCAGCCATGTAAGCAATCTGAGTACTTTGAGTGAGGAAGCCCAAGTAGTGGACACAGAGCTCCCCAGACTTCATGAAGAGACAGTGCTGTGCTGCTAGCCCCCGGCTCCTCCCGCCCCACTGCCTGCTCCCTTCCAGCTTCAGCCCACGGTCTGGTTACAACTGCATGGAGACTCCAAGTGAGATCTGCCTAACCAAGCCCTTCCCAATTCTGGACCCACATAAACAATGAGAGATCAATAAAATCATAACTACTTCATGCTACTACATTTTGTGGTGATCTGTTATGTAGCAATAGACATCCGGAATATGAGGGACTGGTGCAGGAGAGCTCACTAGGAATTATAACACCACTCATGAAGATGATGCCATTTTTCACATTGGTTGCAAGGTACAGAAATCCAAATCAAACAGACTGTAACCAAAATAGGGGTAAGGGGAAAAGGGAAAGAATTTTACTGCCTCATCTGACAGTCCAGCTTGGACTGGACTTTAAATCCTCTTTTCAGGAACTTCTAGCCCTCAACTCTACTCCTCTCATTTGCCTTTATTTTCATTCAGGTCTTCCCACACTGTGGCCACCAGCAGCTTCAGAAGCATTCCCAGACTGTTTCCCAACAGTTTCAGCGGGGGGAAAAAAAAGGTGTTCCATCCTTGGACCACAACTGGCCAAATGCTTGGAATGCGCTGGAATGTGGCATTCCAACTGGCCAGAGCTGGGTCATTAGCATGTCTCTTGGACAAACACATAGTGTCAAGTTCATGTAAATCACATGGTTTGAGAATAGGGGATGTATTGGTTTCCCAAAGGAAAATCTAGGTACTACTGTCATGTGAAGGAGAACTGAATGCTGGCCCAGCAAAATCACACAGAAGTCCCTACAATTAACAATACTAACTTCTAGAAACCTCATTAAACTGAAAGTGCAAAATGAAGCTAATGATGCCAAAATGAGTATTTCTGCAAATGCCAGAAGGTGGGGAAAGTTCCTGTTGACAGGATTCCCTTCTCTAAAACTAGAATGCCATGCCATTACAACTTTACAGATCAAAACATAAGGCACCTCCAATAAACATTTTTGCCCAAGTTAGTCTGAGGTGGCTTCCTGCCCCTTGCAACCAGGAGTTCTGTCCAGTTCAAGAGTCTTCTAAAAGGGGCCAGTCACCAGCGTAAATTTCTCTTTGTAACACATATATGCTTTTGACATTAATACTTCTTTTTTTTAAAAAGATTTTATTTATTTATTTTACAGAGAGAGATCACAAGTAGGCAGAGAGGCAGGCAGAGAGAGAGAGAGGAGGAAGCAGGCTCCTGCTGAGCAGAGAGCCCGATGCGGGACTCGATCCCAGGGCCCTGAGATCATGACCTGAGCCGAAGGCAGCGGCTTAACCCACTGAGCCACCCAGGTGCCCCGACATTAATACTTCTTTAAGGCTTATCAAAAAAAGGTTAGAGCTAGCTTTTAAAAATATTAATAATAGGGGCAGTTGGTTAAGCATCTGACTCTTGATCTCAGCACAGGTCTTGAGATCAGGGTCATGAGTCCAAGCCCTGTGCTGGGCTCCATGGTGGGTGTGGAACCTACTTGAAAAAAAAAAAAAAAAAGGTTTTAAAAGATATCAGTAATGGAGAACTACTCAGAGATTACCTCTTTTAGACTTCTTAGACACTGATGTTGCATTTCCATAAGTTATAGGGAGTTACATGATCATATTCCAATATGAATTGAGGATCTACTTGCATAAAAATCAATGCTTTAAAAAAATGTGTATTTCTTTTTCTGGAACCCCTTGACAAGGCTAGAGTTAAAGGGAAAAGCTGCCTTTGTACCTTTCCCAATCTGATTTAAAGGTCAATTGCATCAAAAAGGCTTCAATTCCTGAAGGATTAATGATGTCTGGCCAAGTATGCCCAGCAGTATATTCCCATTTCTAAAAGATGTTATATTAACTCTCTTCTGCTTGTTGGCTACTTGCTTGTTTGCTTCCTCAATCAATTTGAAGTTTCTAGAGAACTGATGAGAAGGCTTTCTGAAGTACAAAGACCCACAAGGGGATGGAGTCAAAGAACTCAGGCTGGAATGGAACACTAGGTACATTCCAGTTCCAGCCTGCCATTTTTATTTACCTGGAAGGGAGTGGTGGCTTGGAGAAATTTTTGCTTCAGTGTCTTTTATTAAATGATTCCATAGGATTAAGAAGGTCGTATTTTCATTTTATTTTTTCTAGGAATTATCATCCTAGAGACCTTCCAAAAGAACTGGAAGTTCAAAATGTTTGAACATATTATTATTAATTCCCATTTCCAACTTATTAACAATCACTCCACCTAATCTTGATTCTCACCCAGGACTGAGAAGAACCAATTCACATTAAATATTATTTCTTATTTTGCATGGAGTAGGGTTTTGCTCATGGTTTCAAGAATCCTAACCAAGTTTTTGTCCAAAGGCCTCAAGTTGTTTCCAGTTAGCCATTTATAACTCAAGTTCAAGAAAACTGTAGTTACTAGTTTTATAGGTATGGAGATCCCATTCCAAATTTCTTACAGGGTTGGAAAGCCAGCCTGTACTCTCTCTTCGTGAGAGAAAAAATGAAAAATTAAGATCAAATAGCTAACATCAAAACAGTGGCTTAGTTAAAAATTCTACGGCTATCATTTTTCAAATCACTGGGTTCCTTATTAGCTAAGTACTAAATCTTAACTGATATTTCTCATGTAATGAAGAATATGTTTCCCAAAACAAATCTGTCCATGCACTCACCTCCAAATTTCTGATCAACCAATACCTTGAGCTACACACATCAGAGTGCAAAGACCATTACAGTTTCATTTTGATGAAAGAGTACAGGAGTCTGTGAAAACTCCTGGTCTAAACTATAACTTGACTACTTCTTCACCCTGGGTTGTGAAGGCAGAGGAATGTTTCAGATGACCTCCTGACTCAGTATCACTGGGGTGTGAATTCTTCCTTTGTAGTGCACCATCTTCATTTACAAGCCCCCATAAATAATGGTTATTAAAGAAGTCTATTATTGTAGCAAAACAGAATATAATAAGATTTCATGTAGTAGTATTCATCCAGGCAGAAAAAGATGTAGGAGTTATTAATAAAAGAACATTTTCCTTGATAATAGAAACTTTTTATTCTTGCATTTAAATTAACTGCGTTCTTAGAGACAAAATACTGAGTAGCTTCTTGTGGATGAGGAAATGTAGATATCTCAGAAGACTCCACTCCCTGACTGCTGATACTGAAAGAGCCAACAGGAGATTGGTCTATTCCTCGCCCTTCTTCATTACTGAGTTTTCCTGTCTCTGTTGGCCGGTTGTCCTCCTTGTCGTTGTGTCTTACTAGCTCATTGATTCATTCATCATCCTCTACAGGGCAGGTATAGATAGTGTTATCTGTTATGCATGCTGTCATTAAGAGTGCCAGCTGGAAGCTCAAATTATTGAACCCTATAACTAAAATCATTGATGTAATTCTTAAAAATCCTTTTTAGGTTGCTAAGTACATGGGAGGAAAGGCCGATTTGCCTTGTATGCAAGGGAGAGATGACACATCATTGAGTCATTTAGTCAAGAGTGATCTCAGGGCGATGCTGACCTCCTGCCCTTACAATTAAGGCCACACACTTGTGAGATGCCAGGTAGAAGAGGCAGATAGCACAGTGACTGCACCAGCCCTACACAGGCCCTCAAGGAGGTCACCAGATGTTTCCAAAAAAACCCAACCTGAGGGCCACAGTTCTTGCTGTCAACCAGGGCAGCTTATCTGGAAGAAGGAAGAAAAGAAGAAGTGGAGACAGGGAGGACCCATCACATTTCATAGAGGCCCAATTAACATCTAGGTACCTATGACTTAGCAAATAATTACACCAGTCATAAGACAGGGATACGAGGGATTAGGGGAAACAAGAGAAGTTTAAATTCCAAAGTATCACAGCCAGAGCTGGAGGTACTATGTAGTGAAAGGTAAGCTTCAGGGTCCCCGACTGTAGGGGCCCCTCCCAAGGCCCTGTTCCTCACTTTAGGATTATTAATTCCTTCAGGATTTCCTTAAAGAGCTCCTCCCTAAAAACCTGGATCAGCCATCCCTAGCCACAGTAATGCAAAAACAATTTTTGTTATGAGTAATAATATTCTTGCCTTTTCTCCAAAAGGCATTAGGTTAATAAACAGAAATACATGCTGTTATTCTACTTTCATGGAAAGGAAGAAAAAAAAGTAGATAAGAAGCACATTAACAAAGGCCAACATCCAAACTGGGGAAGCGGAATTATAGCTGGAGAAAACAATCCACCAACCAAATAACTCTGTCCCTCGGGACCCCCTCCAGCACCACCTGTGAGCAAATCTCGCAGGACCCTTGAATGGAGAAGGAAGGTAGGGCGCCCCTAAGACAAAGGAGAAATGAAGGCCGAGAGAAAACACCAACCTTCAGATAACACCCGTTTTTTGTTTGGTTAGTTTTTTAAAACTATTTTAAGAAGAGCCAAAGAAGCCACTTTATCTTATCACTGGACTGGAGAGGAGACCACTATAAAGGAAGCAACAAGATCACACCCAGCAGTCCCGGCAGCGCTGGTCAGGCCCCAGCTCATCGAGGAGAAAGGGCATTAAGTACCGGCTCCAGGGCCAGGCAATCCCAGACCCTTTTCCTTACCTCCTAGGATTACTGCGAGAGCAAACAGATCATGCCTGGAAAGACTGAGGAGCGCAGGTTCTGGAGCCAGTCCAGGCTCTCATTCTGACTCTGTCATTGAGAGTTGCATAACCTTGGGCCCATTTCTTAATCCCAGCACCTCAGTTTCCTCATCTGCAAAATAGGGGCCATCATACCGCCTATGCCATAGGGCCTTTAGGAGGACTAAAGGAGTTAATACACCTAAGGCACTTTGAACCATACCTAGCACATGCCTGCTAGCTGAGATAACTCTCAAAACAAGCCCCGAGGGTCCTAACAAGGCAACGGGTTAGTCAGTTGGGGGCAAGATGCTGGCTCAGAACCTTCTGCTCCCCAGTCCAGGAAGGAATCTTTTATGGAATCCTGTGTTCTACTGGGAGAAATCAAAAGTCCAGGTTGCTTGCCAGATTTTCTAGCTGATCCCAACACAGAGCAGCAGCCTCAGGTGGGGATAATAATACAGGACAAGTGAATTAAGTGAGCCAGATCTGGAAGGCCCAAGATAGGGATTTCCCAAATTTGAAAAACGCTTTCTCCTTTAAAGAGAAAAAAGTCTCATGGACAGCATCTCATTTATCCCTACTCTCAAATAATTAATACTAATTATAATAATTATAATGCTTCTTATATACACACAGAAAACTAAACGAAGCTCCCTTGTTTAAAACCCACATAATAGCTTTAAAGCTAAACAAAATTACCAAATATAAATAAAATTACATTCCAATTAAATATACTAATGAAATAAAATGAAAAATAACAGTAATGACTAGCACTTATTGAGCACTTAATATAGGGCTGAACAGTATGAAATCACTACTGTTTGATCATTTTTGACCTACAGAAATGGCAGTCTTGTGTGGTTCAACCCACCATGTGCAAAGCACACTCTAAGTCCTTTCTTGAAACACCACCCCCCCCCCGCCCCGCACAGCACTGTGAAGTAGGCACTATGATTACCCCATTTTACAGATGAGAAAACTGGGGCATGAACCAATGAAAAAAGCACACATTTTTAATCTTCTACATAACTGGCAGGTGCCCAGGAGCGAGCAGACGCCACTTGGGGAAGCCTAGACCTACAAGGCATATAGCACCTGGGGATGGGGTGATGGAGGAAGAGCCAAACCCAGGAAAGGTTTGGGTCAGCCAGAGAGCACTGGAAGGACACCAAGATGGGGATGCTGAATTGCAGGTACCACCCATAGAAGACCACCTTGCCCTTTGGTGTGTGTTCTGGGTGGGGCAGAAGAAGGGCCTTGCTGAGTGGGACTCCGAGGAAGAGAGGTCCTGGCCCCCCTGGGGAGCAAGAGTCCGGGTGCAAACCTCGAGAGAGGAGAAACAGGGGGAAGGTAGGTGGACAGAGGGTGAGGAAGAGAGAAGGAAGGAGTCAAAGAAGGGCCAAGATTGTCAAATTTGCCATACATTAGTATCAGTTGGGATCCTAAGATCCGACTGACGATGGCTCTCACGCATTACAGGGCCAATGGTATGGGGTGTGACCTCAGTAGTGAGGCTCAAAATATCACTCCTGGTGATTCTCATTTGCAGCAGTATTTGGAAAGCTTTATCCTACCTTTTCAAGTGCTAGTGGAAGGAAACAGCTCTGAGGTGCATTCCATTCTTCTAAGGCATAGGCAAACTGGGCTGAAAGTTCCCCAGAGAATTCAATTAAGGAACTAGTAAGAAGCTCCAAATAATCAATGTTATGTATTCCACTAGGTCTCCTCTCTATCTTTCCTGGGCTCCTCAGAGTACCCGGGAAAGGAAATGAGTGGACTGTGATCTATAAAATGACCACAACTTCCAAGCTGGCTTCTCCAGTACTCTGGCTCCAAACCTGATAGTCTTCTCTTGGCCACTTTGGTAATGACTTCCCCAAAATGGTTTTCATCTTCTTGATGAAGTGATTGTCCCATGTTGCTCTTGAAAGGCTCAAGGGTAAAGTGCACTCTACCTTTCCGACCTGCACACTTAATTTTACAACAAAAGAGAAAATGTCTTGAGGCCTCTCCGGGGACAAATAAATGCTTACAACTATTACTCTTCAGGTAGCCAGAAAGAAGGATACATTTTTGAGAAAGGAAACAGACCAACATTTTCAGAGGCAGCATGGAGTGTTGGGAGGGGAATGGCTTTTGCAGACTACAGACTTGAGCTTGAACTCTCGGTATGCTACAAAGAGCCATGTGAACTAGAACACTACACTCCCCGTGGCTCGGTCTCTTTGTCTGCTCTGACACACAAGGATGCCTTCAATTCATCGGGACCCTCACACCGCCATTTCCACTGTGACTACAGTTGTGAAGCCGAGCCTTGATCAAGAAGGGACCCTCTCCGTCCCGTTAGAGCTGGCAAATTTTCCATCTTAACTGACTGTCTAGTCACTCATTCTGATGTTACTCATAGAAGGAAAGCTGGGCTGAGAATAAAGCAAAAAGAAAAGAATCGCTGGGAATAAACAGGAAAGGTAGTAATACATTCATCCTGATTTCACTTTGTAAAGTTACAGTAACATAGTTCCAATATCAAAACCATATAACTTATGCAGTTGCATTGGCTCCTGCCAGGTCTTTTTCATAGAAGTTACAAAACAAAAATGAAAATGAAAACATGCATATATAATAGAAAATAATCCTACAAGAGACAAAGGAACTGAACCAAAGATCCTAAAAGGACTGGGATTTGATACAGGACAACTGGTTGCTCGGTTTCCTGTTTTCATGTTTGTAAGGATCTGGAGTTTCTGGCCAGCCTGTGTGTGCACAAAAGTCCTGTCAATAGTGATGAAAATGCTGCAATGATTCTATGTATACAGCAAACATAAGGGTCTAAACCCACACTGTCAGTTAGGTCTTTCGGCAATGACGGGATGTTCTACATTGGCACTGTCCAGTCTGGGGGCCACTAGCCACATGTGGCTATTGAGCAAAGGACATAGGTGACTGAGGAACTGAATTCAGTTTTACCTAACTATTTAAACTAAATAGACACATGAACATTGGCTACAGTTCTGGATAGTGGAGTTCTACATTAATGATCAGTGAACAGTCCAACTTATGACCCCAGGACCAATTAGGGCTAGGGAGACGTAGCATAATTATTACCCAGCTAAATACCAACACATCAGTGTTAATTAAATCAAGCCAGAAAACATCATGCAACTGCTTCTGTGGAAGGTACTCAGTCTGCTCATCATTGCTGGGGGGAAAGGAGATAAAAAGGAAACTAACTACACTGAGGCATCATTTTTCAGAAGTTCCACAAACAATCACTCTGCCCCTACCTTTATTTTGTTTTTAGTGGATGCCTGAAAATGTTAGCTTATTATATGTGACAAGGATCATCCTACATGCTTTGATTTTTTAAAAGATTTATTTATTTGAGAGAGAGAGAGCATGAGCCATGGAGAGGGGCAGAAGGAGAAGCACACTACTCTCTGAGCAATGAACCTGACGTGGAGCTGGAGCCCAGGACCCTGGGATCAGGACCTGAGCCAAAGGCAGATGCTTAACTGACGGAGCCACCCAGGCGCCCATCCTATATGCTTCATATTTGATCCTGTCAATTATTTTATGAGGTCAGTATGACTTTTTGTTGTTGTTCTCTCATCAGCACTATGTACTTTACAAAACAAAACAACAGAGAGGCCAAAGTCCAAATTCTTCTAATCTTGCTTGCCACATTCTCACTAAACATGCATTCAACATTAGATTGCAGCAGGATATATACACTTTGCTTAGTTAACACTGGTTTAAAGCTTTGGGTTATGAATATCATGAAGCAGACAAGAAGTCTCTACTCTCCATTCCCGTGCTATTTCTTTCACTGCACAGAAGTGTTTTGCCCATCTTTATTATTTTTTTATTACTATTTTTTAATCCCAGTTTGGGACAGAAGGGATAAGTCAACTGCTCCAAGATCCCCTGGGTAGAAAGCACAGGGGTGGACATTTGAATTCAGTCATCTGGATTCATACATCATGTTTCAAACACTCATCTGTAATTTAGAAGTTAGAGCGACTAGAAGAAATGCCTTTGAAAGGAAGCAGCCTTGCTCAATGTATCCCAGACATCCTAAGACTGTGACATTTTAGGGGAAGTGGTCATTTCAACTTTGAGAAGTATATAGGAAGTGTGGGAACACTGGACACTGAAGGAAGAGGGTGAAGAGACAGATGCAAACAGGGAGACCAGGGGCTTTACAGGACTCACTTTGCCAACCATTCTCCCTCAGACCTTCTCTGGATCTACTGATTTCTTTTCAAGTCATTAAAGTCAATGGCAAGACTGCAGATAGAGGTGTAAAACATAGTGCAAGTCTTGAAAGAATTAGAGGAAAAAACTGCTTCTATTGTATGTTGAGAGTCTCCAACTCCGTTTGCTTGAACTATAAAATCTTAACCTTGTAAATCAAATGTAGGTAATTGTAATGGGCTATCCCCCACTTTTAATCCCCATTATTACTCATTCCATAGGGTTCCAGATTTCTGTATTCTAAATAATGCCATGGGTAGCATCCTTGCTACTCTAGCACGTGCTCTATTCCCCATTATTTTCTTAGAATAAACTCAGACACAGGAAAAAAAGAAAATGAAAAGACCTTGTCTTCCTCTGCGTAGCCCAGAAAGAATGTGGGGTTTTCCTTTCCCTAGAATTGTGTCATAAAGTTATGATGTAAGTATTTCCTGGGATCCTTTGTTTTTCTCTGCTCTCACTCAAGAGGGAAAGAAAAGAATCTCTCTTGGTCCTTCCCTCCTGCAGGACTGATTAAGCCAAAAATATCAAGTCCAGATAAAATAAGGAAACATTTGAGTTTCCCATGAAAATACAACCCATCTCTTTTTACCATGTGAGACTCGTGAACAAGATATCTTTTCTAACCTTAATTTACACTGCAAATTCAACATCTCCCACTAATAATGCACGCTCTAAATATGGCCAAAGAAAGAGTCATAAACTCCAAATTAATTACTGGTTTATTTGGAAGAATTCATTAATTTAATATATACTTACTGTGTCTAATATTTATTGGGTATTCTACATTCTGGGATTATAGAGTAAAGAAAACAGATGAAAACAAAATTTGATGTTCTGGCTCAATATATTTCTGATTTATTCCATCTTAGTATTTTTGGAAAAAGAAACTGATTCAAGAAAAATTAATACTGAGGTTCAATTTAAGATCCAGCTCATTAAAGGTAGCTCATTAACACTGTCGCCTCAGCACAGTTCAAGTTTCTTTCAGTAATAGAGTGCTTGGGAACTCTCTACTCCAAAAGGAAACAACAAAAATGTAACACATGAACTTTTTTTGTTTTTGTTACTCACCAGGTCCTGAAACCCCAGAATTGTTCCGGATATTTTTCTTTTCTGATATGTAATATCTTCCCAGGTTTTTTGATCCTACTTACAAAATACTTTTCACATCGGTCCCATCTTCTTCATCATGCCTATGGCCAGAGCTTCAGTTCAGGTCCTTAATTTTTGGTTGGAATGTTGCCATTGCTTCTAAACTGGTCTGCCTGCCTCCGGTCTCTTTTCATTCCAATACTTCTGTCTTACAATTTTCCAAAACAGAGATCTGAGCCTATAGTTCTACAGTTGGAAACCTTGAATGGTTCTCACTGCTTGCAGGATATAGTTGAATTTTTTTTTTTTTTTATCAGTACATATGAGGAAATACAGTATTCTAGTGGGAAAATGAGAAAATAAGCCCCAAGATTTTGCATTAAGGCCATCTGTACAAGAAAAGTGCACCCCTTCTGAAAAACAGCCCCTGGCATATTGCTGAGACCTGCTAGAGGCAGAATGCTTGCGTCTGCTAGCAAGTGATCATGCATTCAGAACTGCCTGTTATAAACTGGGTTCTATTTGATCTAATCATTCATAAAGGCATTTGTATCTACCAGAACCTCAGCCAGCACCATCACCTGAGGCCTTAAGAAATGCCTGATGCACACGCATGGAATCCTGCACAACCCAGCATCTAACCAGAACCCACTTGCCAGAAAAGGGGTGTGGCACGGAGCCCAAGACTATGGAGCTGGTCCCACCAAATGCTGAAGGTAGGGCTGAAGCACCAGCTCAGAGGCAATACTTTGAAAGGATGGGGTGCCAGCCTCAGGAGGCAGCGTATACATCAGGTCAGGGTCCTCCATATGATGCTGTGTTCTGATTAGGAAGAATACATGAGTCCAAAGACCAAGGGGTAAAAGCACAAGCGAGCAGTCTCTCTGACCTTTGCCCCCTGCAACTCTGAGCTCTGAGATCTTCAAAGTCCTCATTTACCAAATGGCACAATTTTATCAAAGGACATGGCAAGACCTCACCAAACCACAAGTTTCAGCTCACACCTGGGCACCTGGGACTCTTTGTGTCCAGAGACCAACAGAATGCCATACTGGCAGGGATAACTGGTACCACATAGGAGGAGGAGGCAAGGCTACTTTTACACTATGAAGGCAGAGAGGAATGCAGGAAACCTACGTGATTCCTAGAGGTGCTTCCTGGCACTCCCTTACCCCAGTGTGGCTGTGAAAATACACATGCAGCAGTCCCAGTCTGAAAAAGGGAAGATTATCAAGGTTCCAAACCCCCACGAATGAAGATTTGGGTTACACCACTAGGAAAACCATGAAGACCGAAGACCTACCAAAGAGATAATCAAGGATGTGAGAAACTCAGAATGGATATTGCAGGAGGGAGAGGGTAAGCACCCATTGCAATCCCCAAATCAATTGCAGCGAGGATGGGGTATCACTTGTCCAACCAACCTTCATCTTCTGAGTTTCCTCTCAGGAAAAGCAGCATACAGGAACCAGAGGGGTGCTCCTCCTTGAACTTACATGGAGAAGGAGGTCTGTGGGGCATGAAAAGCAGACTGTAGCAGCATGAGAATAAACCTCATAATCTCTGACTGTAGGGAGCACAATGAACCTACAGCCCTAGCTGCACTCCCAAATCTATCACCACGTTCATACTGAGGCCACACTTCCAGAAGGTTCCTCCTAGCCAATGAGCATGGCAGGGATCCTAAAGCTGGCTCCTTTTCTGGGAATACAGGAGACTCCTCCATTAAGTGACTTTGGCTGGAGGGTGCCCCATCTTCCTCACTGAACTTTCTGGGAATGGACTACAGGCTAAGGTCCTCCGTCTTTCCCTCTCTCCCTCCCTCCCAAGGGATGGGCCTTTCAACTGCTTCTGCCAACTCTCCCAGCCTCCCCAGTCCCTCTCTCTTCCCCTCACAGGTATGTAATAAATCTCTTACACATCTAATCCCATCTCTGCACCTGCTTCACTGTGTTCATGATCTGCCTCTACCATCTCTCTAGGCTCACCCCCTCCTTGCTCCCAGCAAGCCCCCAGCCCGCTGTGCACTCCACAGACACCACTAATGAACATGCTGCTTTCTTCATCCAAACCTGGGAAAATCTATTCGACTCTCTTTGTCTAGACTGCCTTTCCCCGTTTTCTTTCTCTCAGGGGACTAAGGTTTGGCAGCCAGGATAAGGAACACTCCTTGGCCCTGTTTTCACTACTTCTGGTTTTGCATGACCAGTTCAAGGGGATCTGCCTGACTACAGAATATAGCTTCCTTCCTATCCTATACCAAGTTGGAGAGCCTCATATATTTATCCCATATGGGACGCGTCCCACAAAGTGTCTCTCCTGCTGGACAGTGATCGACTCCAGACTGCGTCCATTGGTAAGGAACAGTCACTACTCAGCTCCAGCCGAATGCTGACATGAGGCCTCATAAGGCAAGATGTGTTGCGTTTCTGAAAAACCTTTGAAATTCAGATTTTCATTGTGAGTGCTGTATTTTAAAAGTTATAAGTGATTCAAAATTTAAACAAAACCCAACAGGAGGTCACACACAGACTATCCACTGACTGCTATGGTTATTCCTGCCGGCTCCTGCCCACCACTCTTCAAACAAGAACGACTGCGACCATCACCCTTACGGATGGTCCCCGTAGGTCTGAATGCTGGAGGCTCAGCGCACAGTGATGTCTCCAAGAGCTGCAGTACTCTCTGAAGGAACTTCACCAGTACATTTTAGATTTTGTACTCTTAATTCCTGGAGTATTTCATAACTTCATGCTACCGCAGACTGTATTAGCCTCACCAAAGAGGCAACTAATTCATTGTCTTGCTCTACGAATATTTGAGGACTTAACATGGGTAAACCCTGTGCTATGCCTGGAGGTTCAGACCTGAATAATCGAGCCCTTCTCATTGAGAAAAATCACAATTAAGTAGAAGAGACAGAGATGTAGAGGATACAATGTTCTGTTGTTTGAGATTTTATTGATATATTTATTCTCTACTAAAGGCAAATATCTTGATCTTTCAAGGAATATTAGTATCTTTCAAACAAAAAATAAAAGAGAAAATATATAAAAAAATATATATTTAAATATATATTTAATATAATAATATAAATATATATTTTATTAATATATATTTTTAATATAATATTTTAAATATATATTTATATTATTATATTAAATATATATTTAAAATATTATTTTTTCAAATAAATTATATATATTTAAAGTTAAAAATAGGGGCACCTGGATGGCTCAGTGAGGTAAAGCCTCTGCCTTTGGCTCAGGTCAGGGTCCCAGGTTCCTGGGATCGAACCCCACATCTGGTTCTCTGCTCCGCAGGGAGCCTGCTTCCTTTCCTCTCTCTCTGCCTGCCTCTCTGCCTACTTGTGATCTCTGTCTGTCAAATAAATTTTTTAAAAAATTAAATTAAATTTAAAATAAATTACATATGTAATTAAACAAATTATATATTGAAAATATATGTTTAAAAATATATATAAGTAAAACTATACACACACACACACAAATATATGTATATATGTATACATGTATATAAGGTGTTTCAAGAAACATCTTAAACCATAACTTTGCTATTTGGAAGATTTTAATGGATGAGAAATCTTTTCATTTTAAAGTTTTATAAGCTAAATGAGGATTTAGAAAATATTAATAAATATCTGGTAGAAAATGCTTTAATAAAATCACTTCAAAACTGTTTCTCACTCTTACATTCTGAAATTTATTTTTCTGAATAGTGGCATAAAATATAAATTAATTTGGGGAAGAAGACAAAAAGTATAATACAATTTTCTTAACTGAATATCTACACTATCAAGTTTCCATTGCTTATTAAATCCTATTTCTAATGATGTAAATTTGTAAAGAAACATGAATACAACAGCTAGTTCCAGGGAGACTTGGCCATAGATTCTGAGATTGCTGAAGACCTATCTGCACATTGTAAAGATAAAACTAGCTACCCTTGGCCCTGTCCCTAACTTAAGCACATCTGCACTCAGCCAGTCCAAATTGTGTTCTCATCATGTGGTAAGATGTGGTGTATGGATGGAGCCCTAAATTAGAGTGAACCTGAAGATTGTTCCAAATACTTCTTTCCGTCTTTCCTTCAAGTCCCCAATCACACTGCAAATCAATTGCCTAGTACCAGTCCAGTGCTACAAAGCAGATATCTGAACTTCACTTTCCTAATAACCCTGGCCAGCACTTTGAAACTCACAAATTGAAGCTGCTCTGTGTCTCTGAGTACTGGGAGAATTTTAACAACTGGATTAAAAGGCCAATCAAATGGTAAACTCCCAGGGGAAATGCTCATGCCAGAGAATAGATTAACTGTTAGCTGATTTCAAGAACAAATGGAAAGTGCAAATCTCAGAGAAACGAGTGGGAAAGGAGAATAAAATAAGTGGGATAGAACAACTGAAAGAATTCGGGCCACAGAAACCATGGTTTGGTAAGTCTGTAACACAGTAGGAAGAGGAAATCCTTTTTTCCTCCTGATTCTTTTTTTTTTTTTTAAATCAGGTTTTATTTTTCTTTATACATGATAAAATTTGGGCAGGTTTATTCTCTTCATCTATTTTCCTGTATAATGTGATAAATGAGGGGGTAGGAAACGTACCGGGAACTTGCAAATTTGACCTCTTCCTTCCCTTAGTCCAGGCTTACCTGAGCAAGGAAAGGGGAAAGGCAAGGATGCTGGGTTCAGGATTACTGGGCACCAGAGGATATCTGGAGGACCTTGCTGGACAATCGCCTAAATATTCTCAGTTTGCCTTGTGTGAAGAGAAAACCAACTGTTTGATGATGCTTAATGATATGTTAAACTTTTATAAAGTCAGAGAGAAAGGAAAATGCAAGCCACGGGAGAGATCTTTGGAGATGAGTGTGACATTGTCAAAAACAATGAAACGCAAGGGAAATTAAGAATACCAGAAACCTAGCAAGATATTGTTACTATGTTTCATCTTAAAATTTAGTTCTGGGCTTCCTGGATCAAAGGGGAGCATGAGTTCATGCTTATGAAAGAAGTAAATTTCACTGGCATGTAATTCACAAATAGAAATTCTCCTGGAAGTATTTATTATCTACATTACCTACCTTTCATTTTCATTCCCACCACATGAGACAGTTTGGATCCTAATATGAAATGAATTTTTATCCACAATTTTTTAGATTAAAAAATGGAAAAAGTTGACAATATTTTGGCTCCTAATTATCACAGTGCTCACAATGCAGTCTTGAATATTTATTCCCTGTTAACTTTATAAAAAGAAAAGAGACACTGCTGGTTTAAGAGATCTCTCTGGACACTGTAGTGTGTTTATAGCATTTACAGACTACAGTCCCAATGCGACCAATCATCAACATTATCTGAAAAAGTAGACTATTGCAGAAAAAACTCAGGAAGTCTAAGGTAAAATCAGAAAATCTGTATTAAAACAACAACAGCACCAAATACAAATTCTGTGGGGTTTAAAGATTTTCAGGTTTGGGATTAGATCAAGAAAAACATGGATAGGGTCCCTGGGTGGCTTAATTGTTGAGTGTCTGCCTTCGGCTCAGGTCATGATCCCAGGGACCTGGGATGGAGCACCACATTGGGCTACCTGCTCAGTGAGAAGCCTGCTTCTTCCTCTCCCACTCCCCTTGCTTGTGTTCCCTCTCTTATTCTCTATCAAATAAATAAATAAAATCTTTAAAAAAAAAAAGCATGGATAAACATCATCCCTAAATAGCAGTTCCCAAAAAATGAAATAAAAATGGACTAATACATCTTTTTAAAATGTTTAACCTTACCAGACTTAAAGAAAAGTGAATCAAAACAATGATTCAAAACAATATAATTTGTTCATCTATAAAACTGGCAAAAATACTTTCATTTAATAATACCCTCTATTAATGGGTGTATGGGAAAAGGACAATCTCATTTGAGAAGTAAATTAGTTTATCTTTTTTTGGAAGGTAATTAAAAAGTATCTATCAATTTTTTTGTCCTCTTTAATCCAAAAATTCCGATTCCAACAACTTACCCAGCAGATATATTTCAAGTGTGCCAAGATAATATAGGGGAGAATGTTCATGAGAACCTAAATATCTAATAATAACATTCCTTTGTAATACCATACAAAGGAATATTGCGTGACTTTTAATAAAAATAGAAGATCTACATGCTATATTATGAAGAAAAAAAAGACGCACACAAGAATGTACACTGTGATCCTTTTTGTGTTTTCAGAAAAGGAAATGCATAAATACACACACACACACACACACACACACACACAGGAGCTCTACATGTAGTCTTTATTTATTTTCTGAAGATACCTAAAAAAATTATTGATAATTATCTTTGGGGAAAGGGACTCCACCGGAGAAGTGAGGGAAGTTTTAACTTCCATTTTATATGTTTCTATACTGTTTGTATTTTCTCACCACGTACAGAGAATCAAGGGCATGCATGGAGTTTTCTGCAAGATCTGTTTAATTCCATGCTGGCTTCCCTCACTCTCTAGCACATATCTTAGTCAAATACTTCTGTCAATCACTATGTGAGTGAGTCAATTTATTTCAGATTATATCCCACCCACGCTGCCAACCCACTTACTAGAAAAATGGATTTGAGAAGGCGTATAATAAAAGACTCATAGTAAGGCTATTAAATAAAAGAAGCAAATAAAATTCATGGGAAGGAAGAGGAAATAAAAAGCCCAAGCAAATGTATTGACTATGACTGAGCAGTCAGCATGGCTCCAAATTTCCTAAAGAAAAAGGCCAAAGTAGAAACACGATGGTTGATGTCATTCTTATTGCCTGGAAAAAGATTTCATGCCTGTTTGTCAAAGATTTTTTTTTACTTAGTGCTGAATTTTAAGAGCCATGATCCAAGGCACTTTGAAAACATCTGGATTTTATGGCCTTAGTTTCTCAAATTTGACCATGCATCAAAATCACCCAGAGGACTTGTGAAAACACAGATTTCGGGGTTTTACTCACAGGATTTCTGATTGAGTAAGTATGGGTGGAGCCTGGGACTTTTCATTTCTAACAGGTTTCTTAGGTGATGCTGATGCTGCTAACTCCAAGACTGTACTTTGGGCACAGAGATCTTTGACCAACCCTTCATTCATTAGCCCTTAATGGTTAATGACTTCATCAGTAGTTCTACTGAGGATCTGGAGATGCTCTTCACATAAGCATTCCAGTGGAAGTTTGAAATGTCACCCAGTTTCTTATGATCTAATCAGAAAACAAAGATGGAAATCAAGACAGCTATAGACATAAATGTATTGCACATGACTTGGGCCTTCTAAATACAAATTCATTCCACATCACATGCCCCTGATAGGGCTTAGACAGGAACTCATAATGCAAATTCATGACTGGCATTAGCAATAGCTTCATTTTATCCACACAGGAGACTGGTCTCCTGCCAACATCCAAAATATATTATCATTCAATTCCAAAATCAAGAATCAATGACCTTTAGACAATCTGCACTCTTTTTTTTTTCCCCTATTGACACAGGGAATAGAGGATTAACTGTACCAGGAATTAACATAGGACCTTTCTCCTTTCTCCTGGAGAGTTAAGAGTTCAAAATACTTTTCAGATAAACAACCTTATTTATCTTCCACTACCCTTGGGTTGGGGGGGGGGGGGGGGGAGTGCAGGTAGCAGTGGTGTGTAAGCTGTGCGTTCATTATAGCACTGGATTTCTATGTCTGAGGCCTCTGTCTCTGATCCCTACTTGGTTCATGGATCCCAAAGCACTCAGTGCCTTAGGAAATAATTGGTGCACTTACCAGCTGCACTCAGATAAAGATCACACACACACACACACACGCACACGCACACGCACACAGACATTTGCATGTACAATGATACTAACAACCAATATGTTTGACAAGATTAAAAACACCTAAAAATATATCCAACAGATTCTCTTATAAATGTATACATTATACCTCAACCAGGGAAAAATTTTTTTAAAAAAGAACACTTTTTAAAAAACTAAAAATGCTCTGAGATCCCCAAATTTCAGTAAGCTTGTTTTCAACAGTTCAGGTGTTTTAAATAAGCACCTAATGTGCACCAAGTACTGTTTCCAGGAACTGGGATTAAAAGTTGTACAGAAACCCTACTCTGACAATACTTACAAGATCCATCATAAAACAGATCATTCCAGATGACGGGGATAGTTTAGGTGTAATATTAGCTGTATAACTAAACAGTGCACAGAGAATGAATGGTCACTTTACCCCTCCTGGGGGGGGGGGTCCCAGGGGGCTTCCTGGGGCTGAAGATACAGACAGAGACCTGACAGGAGAGCAGGAGACAGGTGCAATGAAGACAGAGGGGAATGGCCAACGACCCTGGGCTAGGCTGAAGGTTACATACCCCAAATCCAATCACTCCTTCTTTGTTACAAACAGAAACTCAATTTTGTTCTGTGCGGCATCTGGCCGGACTGGAAATACACTTCCCAGAATTTCCTACAGCCACGGTGATCATGTGACACAGTCTGGGATAATGAGATGCAAATGACAGCCACAGTAGGGCTTGGAGGAAAGCTGATACCTCACCTGTGGTCTTCTAGCTGCCTGCAATACAGATGAGAAGCCCAGAGGTGTGAGTGTCATTTGGGGAATGAGTAGGAAGATGGAACAAAGTGGTCTCAGAGCTGTCACATCTGCCCTGGATTGCCAGCTTCCAGTCTTCTTATTAATGAGAAAAGACAGTGCCTGTTAGGTGTAGCCCCTGGACTGTTGATGCATCCAGATGGATGCAAACAGAACCCCATTTTATATACATAGGCAAGACTCTTGATGCATTACTATTTGTTTTGCTTGCAAATCTTAGAGCAAAACGCTAACATTCAAAAGCAACCTTCCTGAATCCTTCACTTTTACCAAAACATGAAATTAAGGATGTCCTGGCACTTTAAAAAAAGTGCTGTTATAATGAAGCAGCAAACACTATTAACAATTTTGTTAGCAGGGGTGCCTGGGTGGCTCAGTGGGTCAAAGCCTCTGCCTTCAGCTCGGATCATGATCCCAGGGTCCTCGGATGGAGCCCTGCATCGGGCTCCCTGCTCAGCTCCCTGCTCAGCTCTCTCTCTGCCTGCCTCTCTGCCTACTTGTGATCTCTGTCAAATAAATAAATAAAATCTTAAAAAAAAAAAAAAAAAAGAAAAGAAAAGAAAAATAAACTATCCTTCTAAAAACAAAAACAATTGTGTTAGCAGAAAGTTTAAATATGATATTAAATCCAGAGGTAATAAAACGGGATTTCAATGGCCAATAACATGTGCAGTTTCCTTTGAAAAAAATCACATGAAGACATAATCCCTGGGCTTAAATACAATTTGTTTAGACAAGATTTTTTTCCTTTTATCCTCCAGAAAAAGAACTATGAAATTTTTCTCCCTCCGTGTCCTCCTTCTTTCCTCTCCCTCTCTCTCTTTCACACACACACACACACACACACACACGCTGCCTTTTGTTGGTTTCTTACACACAATCACAATCACATAATTCATAGTCTCAAACACAGACTTCGCTTTCCTTTTGCTACAGAAACAGCAGCTGAAACCTATCATCAGCAGAAAACCTTGCAACATTATAAAGGCTGTTTCTTTGTTACGGGTGGGAGGGGAGGAATATATTAAGAGCCAGATACCCTCTGAGGGTGGAGTAAGCAGAGTAACCACAGCACTCCCCACACCGCACCCCACCCCCACCCCCAGCACAGATCACTCCACGTTCCTTTGGGTCTAAAGGCATCAGGTGGCTGTCCTGGGACTTCCCTATCAGCACCTCCAGGCCCTCTTCAGCTGAAGAAGATAAAGACTGGCCTGAAGGTGTGGGGTGCTGATGCTCCAGTCCTGGCTATTTCCCTAAGTCACTGTTCCCCATGGACAATCACGCGGGCTTCTCTACCTGGGCAGTAAGGGGGTTGACCTGTATCAGTTATTCTAAACCTCTAGGGGGTTTTGTTGACCAGTAAAATTCAACTTGAGAATAAAAAACTACATTGCAACAATGTTTTGCCAACGTTGCATTTTTCTTTATAAGACCATAACAAATAAAGCAACAATAAAAGTTAAAACAGACATAATGTTCCCAACCACACTTTACTGGGAAGATGGATCCTTTTTTTTTTTTTAAAGATTTTATTTATTTATTTGCCAAAGAGAGAGAGAAAGAGAGCCAGCACAGGTAGGCAGAGTGGCAGCAGAGGCAGAGGGAGAAGCAGGGCTCCCTGCTGAGCAAGGAGCCCGATGTGGGACTCGATCCCACACCGCTGGGATCATGACCTGAGCTGAAGGCAACCGCTTAACCAAATGAGCCACCCAGGCATCCCAGATGGATCCTTTTTTGGTGAAGGATTCCATTCTGCCCATTTTATAAGTGGCAGGCTATCTGCCCAGTCTCTTAGTATCTTCCAAATGATTTTTTACCTTTTATTTATATATTTTGCTCTGTATTTTGAAATGTTTTCCCCTTGATTGTCCAGACCAGTTTATCCCAACAGTCCCAATTCCAAAAGTTCTTGAATTTTGGGGGGACATAGATCCCTTCATCAGTCTAGTGAAAACCAACGGACCTATTCCCAAAGCAGTATTTTTATATTTTTTTAAAGATTTTATTTATTTATTTGGGAGAGAGAGAAAGAGAGGAGGGGAAGCAGAGGCAGAAGCCAACTTCCTGCTGAGCAGGGAGCCCTATGTGGGGCTCGATTCCAGAACCCTGGGATCAGAACCTGAGCCAACGGGAGATGCTTAACCAACTAAGCCACCCAGATACCCCTCAAGGCAGTATTTTTAAATGCATAAAGTGAAATACATAGCATCACAAACCAAACCAATTATATTTAAATATCAATATAAAATATTAAAATACACAAACTTGTGATACAGCAATACATATGCTTCTTTATTATGACATTACATATCAAGCTCTAGTGGAGATGCTAAAAATGATCATAATTTCAAGCAGTGATGAGTGTAAATGATATTTTAAGATGTGTGCAACCACTCTAATGCTATCTGAAAATATTTTAGATTTCTACTGATGACAGAGTCACAGGCACCACTAATCCTCTTGTGGTTTCATTAGAAGATAATAAAAATAAAGGTGCATTTTTCCTTCCAAATTAAATGTTATATTCTCCTATAAATTGGAAACAGAAAATTTCCAACCTACCCCAACACCACTACTTTTTTTTTTTTTAATAGCCCAATCCATTCCACACCCAACTATATAACTACATTCATACAGGATGTGTCAAAGTGATGCAGCGCTAAGTATCAAGGAAAAGGAAGTGATCTCACTCTGGTCTTCCAGCCATCCCCCTGACCCCACTCCAGAGGCAGAAACTGAAACTGCCAACAATTCCTTGATGTCTATGGAATTGTTCATTTACAAGGCATTTTCTTTAAATCCTAGATAACTTTATTTTGCAGTGGGATTCTCCTCCATCCTTAATTATTCTCCTCCATTCTTCTATTTGACAAATTTCTCTAATCTTCTGCTTACTATTCTTTGGTGCCTGGGTCCTTTTATCTTGATTGTCCGTAGCTTATTCATTGCTTTATTACCCCTGAAAGTACAGGTCCAGCTATAGGACATTTTGAACAGCTACAACTGAGGTTTGTCCAGTGGGCCGACACCACCTGTCTGTCCTCCATTGAGGTCCCCAGAAGAACCTCCCTGCATACTCCTTCTCCAGCCTCCCAGGTAGAAAGGTAGAAGAAAGCAGCCTCTCTCTCTTCCACTGGTAGCACTTCTAGGAGAGCGGTGAGACAAAGTAACACCGCTGACCCACCCCCAACACACACATACCCACAGCCGTCCCCATCCTATAATAAAATAGAGGATAGTCTTCCAAAACAGGGAGCTCAGAACCTTATAGTAAAAGGGCAAATCTACCCCCCAAGAAAAGGAAGTTGGCATATCATAGTCATACAAATCACAAGAACATGCAGAGAAAAAGGAGCAGATGGAGGAAAGGCAAACACTGAAGAAATCTTAGAGGAAAATGCCACTACCTTGTAAAAAAGACTGCAGCTGGCAGGTTGGAAGAGCTTGTCCAGTCCCAAGTTAAGGATGATTACAAAAGACACATTTCAATGCAAACCCTGGTACTGGCTAGAATAAAGAAAAGCTATGGTTTTTATGTGTTTCTCTCATAATCACTCATCTTACTATATTCCCTCTTTAATTCTAGTTTGTGTTTCTTAATAGAGCCTCCTGGGTTTTCTAAAAATAATCATGAGCTCAAAGAGGAAATTTTATTTTTCCTTTTTAATATTTCCTCCTGTCATTTCTTATCTCATATTTTCTAAAATCCCCAAAAGTCTGTTAAAAATTGGTAATAGCTGGGCATCTGGGTGGCTCAGTGGGTTAAAGCCTCTGCCTTCGGCTTGTGTCATGATCTTGGGGTCCTGGGATCGAGTCCCGCATCAGGCTCTCTACTCAGCAGGGAGCCTGCTTCCTCCTCTCTCTCTGCCTGCCTCTCTGCCTACTTGTGATCTTTCTCTGTCAAATAAATAAATAAAATCTAAAAAAAAAAAGTAATAGCTGGCTTATTTCTGATCTTAATGAAAAATATTAAAAGCTTCTAGACAAAAATAACAAGTTACCTATGAGGGAAAGAGAATTGGATTAACATCAGACTTCATGTGCACACTACCGAGAGGTAAGAATCACATTCCCTGAATTCTGGGACCATCCAAGATATCTTTTTACCTCCCACAGTAACAGGAAATATTGAAATTAATTTAATAACCACAACAACAGTACCATTGAGTTAACATTCATATAGCACTTTTTCAGCCCCAGGTTCAATTCTATACATTTCACTTACCATGATAGTTTGTCTACGTGGTAGCCCCCACTAATTCTTTCCCTCCCTCTCATTCATGCCAGTTCAGGATGGGGTCTAGTCTCCCATCTCACAGAATCTGATAGAAGTGTCACTGAACCAGCTCTGAGCTGAAACAGGAAGACTGGCACTTTCTGCCTCCTGGAGTTTCCATGTAGGAAAGTCAGGCTTCTCTGATGAAGGGAGAGGTTGTATGAGGAAAACAGGCATGTGGGTGAGAAAAGTCATGTTGGACACGAAGCATAGCTGAATCTTCAGACCATTCCAGCCCCTGCTGCTATTTGATTCTGACTACACAAGAATGGCTCAGCCAAGCCCAACCTGCAGAACCACAGGAGATAATAATATGTTGTTGTTGGGGTGCCTGGGTGGCTCCGGCGGTTAAATGTCTGCCTTCGGCTCAGGTCATGATCCTGGAGTCCCAGGATCACACCCAGGGTTGGGCTTCCTGCTCAGTGAGAGCCTGCTTCTCCCTCTGTCCCTTCCCCTGCTCATGCTCTCTCTCTCACTTGCTCTCTCTCTCTCTCTCTCAGATAAATAAATAAAATCTTAAAAAAAGATAATAAGTTGTTGTGTGTACTGCTGTTTTGGGGTAGTTCATTATATAGCAGTATATGACCAGAATACTGACACTAACGTGTTTAATCTTTACACTATTCCTACTGTTATTGGTACTGCCATTTTACAGATAAGGAGATAAAATCCCAGGTAAGTTAAACTTTCCAAGGCTTACACAGATAGAAAGAAAGTTCTTGGAGAATTGCAACGTTTCAAAAATAAATAAACCCCATGTTTCATATGTAAAAAATATTGGGAAGGACTCCAATGCAACAAAAATGCATCAGAGCAGAGACCTCCAGGGAGAGGAAAAGGGAAAGTAGAAAGAATAGCGACAAGAAGTAGATCTTGCAAATATATTGTGAAATTTAAGATACTATGGATACCATAACTGAGAGCATGTTAACTAGATGGGAAAGCCTTCTGAAAGAACAGACAGACTGCAAGGGTAGCGGTCATAGTCAAGAAGGAAAGGAAATGCAGGAGTTGGGAAGGAGCAAGGCTAGAGGCAGGAAAAAGAAAAAGAAGAAGGGACACCTGGTGGCTCAGTCCATTCGACCTCCGACTCTTGATTTTGGTTTGGGTCATGATCTTGGCGTTGAGAGATCAAGCCCCGCACCAAGCTTATGCTGAGCATGGAGCCTGCTAAAGATTCTCCCTTTCCCTCTTCCTCTGCCCCTACCTGTCTCTCTCCCTCTCCTTCTCCCTCCCTCTCTCTCTCTCCCTTTAGAAAGAAAGAAAGAAAACAAGAAAGAAAGAGAAGGGGGGGGAGAAGCAAATGCATTCTGAAGTTCTTGATATGGATTTCTGTAAGACATAAATCAACAAAACTGATTCATGTAGAAAATCAAATAGACCAATTATCATAGGAGAAATTGGGCAAGTGGTTAAATTCCTAATATTAAGAAAGAGAGCAGGGCGCCTGGGTGGCTCAGTGGGTTAAGCCACTGCCTTTGGCTAAGGTCATGATCTCAGGGTCCTGGGATTGAGTCCCGCATTGGGCTCTTTGCTCAGCAGGGAGCCTGCTTCCTCCTCTCTCTCTCTGCCTGCCTCTCTGCCTACTTGTAATCTCTCTCTGTCAAATAAATAAATAAAATCTTTAAAAAAAAAAAAAGAGAGAGAGAGCAGAAAGAGGTGATTTTATAGTCAGTTCCAGATAGCTTACAAAGAATAAAAATGTTATTTAAATTATTCAAGACTATAGAAACCTAGAGAAAGCCCTTAAATCCATTTTATAAAACTAGTTTAGCCTTTAAACCAAAATTGATAAAAGCAGTACAATACAAGAAAACCACAGAGCAATCCCACTTAGAAATTTTTGCTTATTTGTTATCCTACTTATAAAAATTCTAAGTAAAATATTAGCAAGCATATCCCAAAGTAGATGAAATGAATACCACCAGTGATCAAGTAGAGTTTCCACCAGCAAATCCATCCACATCCTTCATGATAGCAACAAACGCTGGAGGAAAAGTGGCTGGTTACATCAATAGCTTCTAAAAAATAGTTGGTAAAATCTAACGGCCATTTTTAATAAAACTCTGAGTAAAATTAAATAGAAAGAAACCTTTTGAGTATAAAAATATCTATTTATCAAAAATCAACTGCAAACATCATTCTAAACAATGCCAGGAATAAGATGGGATACCTGATCTTACTGCTATACTTCAGCAGTGCACCGAGGAAAAGAAAATAGTCTATATAAACAGAGTAGATGGGGAGATAAAATTTTCCTTTTTTTGCCAATGATACCTTTATATACCCAGAAATTCCTACTCTGGTTCAAAAATAAAAACTACTAGAATCAATGAAGGAGATTGATCAGGTGGCTGGAAGTTTAGAGCTTTTCTCCATATTTGCAATGAAAATATAATAGCATTATAATAGCATCCAAAAGGCAGAGAAAGATTAGAGATAAAAACAGAAATTCAAAATTCATACAGTCATCTAATGCAGTGTCGATTAGAGTCCCCAATTTTTAAAGTAGATATAGTATCTGTTTAGGCAAGATTAAATGTCCAAAGACTAGCAAGAAATTTTTGAGGAAGAATAATGAGGGAAGGGCCATACCAGACTTAAATCCAATAAAATCAAAACCTGGCATGGATGGGCACCTACGTGGCCCAGTTGGTTAAGCATTTGCCTTGGGCTCAGGTCATGATCTCAGGATCCTAGGATCAAGCCCCGTGGCAGTCTCCCTGCTAAGCAAGGAGTCTGCTTCTCCCTCTGCCACTTCCCCCTTGCTCTTGCTCTTTAATAAATAAATAAAATGTTAAAAAACAAAACAAAACAAACAAACAAAAAAACATGGCATAAGACTGAATAACAGAACAGAATAGACTAGAGAGCCCAGAAAGGAATCCCAGCATCATTTCTGGAGGAAACCCTCCAACCATTGATCACTGGCAATATTCATAGATAGAAGCTTCTATTTGATAAAGTGAGTATTGTGATCCATTGTGGAGAGAACATCTCACTGATAAATGGCACATGCACAGTGGGATATCATACAAATGGAAAATAAGAATGAGGTACAGCTGCTAACCCCCATCTTATTATGAAGTCACTAAAGAGAATGAGTGAGATAAGCCATCTCAACAACGAAGTCTGTGAGGTACTGCTCAGTAAGAGAAGGAGGATCCAAAGTATATTACAGCAAGCCTTCTGCGGAATGTCTTGTCCACTATTTAGAGTTTGGGATAATGTGGATTCTGATGACTAACACTGCTTTGGAGGATGTCTCTTCTTACAAAACAAAACATAAATATATATATTTGTAAATGTCTATATAACATATGAAGAGTAATGTGGAGATACACAGATAAATCAACTAGGTTGTTCAACATTTAGTTTCAACAGTAGAGTGGGGGAGTTGTGGATGTGAAGGGAGGGCAGAAACAAACATTATTTTTTAAAAGGTATCCACAATAAATGCAGAATATTTATAAGGATCTAATTTATGAAGAATTATTTGCATACACACACACCCCCCGCACTGTGTTTGTATAGAGGAAGAGATACATAGAGAGAGAGAGAGAGATGAAAGTATAGTCACCCAAATGTTGTTGGTGGTTATCACAAAGGCATGAATTTCAGGCGATTTTTCCTTTACATAATCAGGAAAAAGTAATTTTCATTACTAAAGAAACAAAATGTTCAAATTGTGAAATACAAATTTATGGTATAAATTTGGTTTTAAAATATATTTTCAATGGATGTCAAGTCAGAGGGTCCTCATATTATTGTGTGGAATTTTAAATAAGGTGGAGAATGCAAGCCCATAGCACATGGGTGACATACAGAATAATGACCGCTACTGTCATTATTTCCAGACACTTAGAGGTCAGCCGTTGACCTCTGTCTTGGTCAACCCGTTGATATCTGTCTTGTAGCAAAAGTATGACCCAAGTGAAGGGAAGCTCATAGAATCACTAATGGCTTTAATATCACCTTCATGCAGGCAGAAAAAGAATATCGGCTGATTTCCTCAATACAACTGCGTAGCGAGGGGAGATGACGTCATCGTGAATTAAGAGCTGAAGCAGAAACATTTGCTTCTGACTTTCCAAACAGAAGGTCTTAAGTGCTCTTGTCATCTGGGTAGAAACGTGACAGTGTAAGCTGATTACGGCACTACTTATTCTAGACCTCCGAGCCACCTGATTTGCAAGTGGCTTTGGGCAATACCTTCCTACCTCCATCATCAGGTCTGGAGGAGGCTTTCCAGGCCCCTTTGGTACCTTGGTCTTCAAACCCCACCACAAAGGAAAGCAGGTCACCCTGTTCCAGCCGTATCTTCAAGCAGTCAGTGCTTCAAAGCCCCAGGAGCTAATAGATGGTAATAGATTCCAGGAGAACTTAGAAATCCCTGCAGTTAAAATACTTTTTAAAATGTATCCAGTCTTTCTAGCTGGGGAAAGCTAATCTCATCTTCTCTCATGGTACAGTGCAACCCCGATCCCTTAATCTTGCTCAGATTTGCACGTAATGCCCTCTGATGTTTAAGTAATGTTGTGTCCAAAAAGACGGCTCCCTGCCGCACCCCTGGGCCTGCAGCCTGACAGCCGCCCACACAAGGCAAACGGGACCACACTGGGCTCTAACCTCTTCCTGGTGAGCCTTCCCTGTCCACCCTCCAACCTCTATGCCAGCTAACTCCGCGAGCCTTCATTCCTGATACACTGGTTATGTAGTACCATCTAATATCCTACAAGGAGCAAGTATGAGGCTATTTATTGTGAAAATCTATGCTTCTATAGTGGAGAGGAGGAAATAATACTGTCTTCACACAGTGAAGAGCTTTGAATTCGTCCGCTCACCACAGTCATTTATGACCAGATCAACTCCTGCACCTTGCCGCTGAAAATGCTAGAAACACAAGAATGGGTTTTAAGTGGAAACTCTTCAAGCAAAATCAGCCCTCAAAATACTTTGGATGGCATCCATTTAAGTGTAAAACTGAAAAGCTATAGATGCATAAATGTACTCAGAACTCTGATTATAATTACCATGAAAAAGGGCTTTATAGTCATCTCTGAATCATCCAAACTTCAGAAGGAAAAAAAGACTTACACACAGCTATACCTGATTGAGGCAGGCAGAGTCAAAGAACACAAAACCCTACACCTTTCATCACGCACTGGAGCCAATGTGCAAGGAGTATTATTTTCTAGTGGGGTCCTACCTAGAGTGATAGTCTTCATTGACAGAGAACCTTCCTGGGGGTTAAATTTGGATCTGAAGGATTTCAAAAAATAGATATTCAAGACTTTTGTAGAGAAGAAAGGAAGAAAGGGAGGAAAAAAAGGAAGGAAGAAAGGAAGGAAGGAATATACCACCCCTGTATGGCAGCATCCTGCTTATATAAATGGGAACGACACTCACTGCTGTGCAATCACAACCTCCCTTTTCCTCAGGGGGTCTGATAGTCACTGCGTGAATTCCCAAGACATTGAAAGAAAGGCTGAGGTATGCTGAGCCCTCAGAGATTCTTCTTCTCCCCCACTTCAGTCCAGACGACCATCAAGAAATTGTTTTCCACAGCCACATTGACGGTGCCTTTTATGTCCACATTACACACTCACACACTGAGCCCTGACTTTAAGAGATACACTTCTGTCAGTTCAGCCACCCAGGCTGTGGTATTTTGGGATGGCAGCCCCAAGCTGACAGGACACCCTCCACCCAGGGCTTCCCTCTGCTCAGTTGCTTGACTATAGTCTGTCAAACTGCTGACTAATTCCCATTGTTGTCCTGCTAAATGCACATTCCTTGTTCTCTACTTCCCCACAAAGTTAGGTTATTTATAACCGCATTTCCTTCTGTTTGACATACCTTCTCTTCTTTTAGAAAGCCTTCTGCCAGCAAATCTCTTCCTCCCCCTTGCAAAGTGGTAAGGAACGGCACAGGCAGAGAACACAGGGTCTTATCAGGCTCATCACACACTAGGAGTGGCTTCTGAGAATCAATTCTATGAAACAGGAATCAAAACCTGTTTCAAATCAACCTGATTCAACCTGAATCAAATCAATGTACCTGGAAAGTATTTTATAGACTGTGAGGGACCATATAAATATATGAAACATCTCATGCTGTCTTAGCACATTTTGGGGAATGAAACTTCCAGATTATTGGCAAAAAGCCAGTAACAGTTCCAGTAACAAAATTAGTTTATAAAGTCCCATACAAACATACAAAGATCCAAAATAGTCTATGCCATCCCCTAAATTAAGGGCGAGAACCTTTCTTCATTATCAGGGGAAAAAAATGGTTTGAAACAAGAGAAAGCTCAAACACAGTTTCTATTCCAGACACAAATTCAGTGACATTGAACAAGAGGTTCCCCCACTAAACTGTGGTATCCTCAGGGACAAGGGTCAAGTTTCACTCACTTTTAAAACTCCAGAGTCCATTCTGTTGCCTGACACATAGCAAGAGAGAAAAAATCAATCAATCAATCATTCAGTGAACCAATGTGGTGCCACACTCAAGAGAATCCTCGAAAGTGTTTTCTCCTGCTGAGAGTGGGTTACTAATGATCACCCTGGGATTCTTCTTTGTCAGTACATAGCAGTACAGCCTAATGGAAAGCTCTGGCTTTGAAATCAAAGGCACCTACACAAGGATACTAATTCTGCCACTCACATTGGGCCAGTGTCTCAATTCTTTCATCTGTGAAATGGGAATTCTGATGCTTACCATACAGGCTTCCTATGAATGTTAGAGAAAATACACCTAAGACAGTTAAAGCACTGTCTAATATGTTGTATGTGCTCAGCAAATAAAGGTAGTTATCACAGATGAATATCTCCAAACAGGAGTCGATGTATGGATTCAACTGCATTCACTACATCCTGTCACACCCCCTCATCATCTATAAACCACTCTATCAATACTTCCATCCAACTACTGCCCACTGACCTAAGGGACTGTAATACTTTTTTCTGGATATCAATAAGCCATAGTATTTAGAAGACAGAATTGGCTTTCATAAGACTTCAGATCCTGAGATTTTAAAGCATAAGCTGGGACATATGCCCTGCTGTCCTGGACCGAGCAGTAGGGACAGGGCCTGCCTGGCTGGCTGAATTCTTGCAACAATTCCAAGTAGCAACATCCCCAAGATTCTCCAGAAAGGCAAAAGAAGGAAGTCATCTCTGACTAGGGCAGAGGACCTCCAAGCAAGGTAAGAACAAGCCAACATGAAAACCTGCAATGAAACAGAGCCACAGGAAGCACTAGATGAGTTGAAGACAAGAAGAGAGGACAAGCCAGGCAGCCCCGAGTATCCCACAGCAGTGAGAAGCGACAGCATATAGCTTCGTGGCTACAGCATGGGTTGGGTCTCTCCTGAGGGACAAGGGTATTCTTCCCCTTTCCAGGAATTGGACAAGAAAGTATTCAAAGTAGAAATGAAATAAGAAGGTGATAAGAGAAAGAGGTCAGAAAGCTAGACTAAACAGCAGGACTACAAGGGTGCCGATTTTCAAAATTGGCCATAGCTTCTTACAAATCTAAGGTATCAAGCATTTTGAAAATTACACAAGGTCCAACGTATGAGTAAACTACCTGGATAGAATACTCCTGACAAGGAATTCAAAGCAAAATAATCTTAATCAATTGCATTTAATCAACAAGCAGGATATAATGCTTTCAGAGTGTTCACATATATACTACTCGATTTGGGAAAACACTAGGAGGTTCAATACTCAATGGTCAAGAGCCCAGGATAGGCAGGGGGTCCATTAGCTTGATCCCAAGAGAGCACACCATTATGCTACCCTCAAAAATATACCCACCCAGTAATGGAGGGTACCCTGCACTGCAGCCTGGGAGAGAGGGCTTCCAGCTCCCATTGTGACAGGACAGAGGCGGTCAGGAACAAGAGGAGGGACTCACTGGAAACATGAAGCTGGTCCACTTCCACTCCAGGCCATCTCAGGGAAAGATCAATTTTGCATTGAACAAAAGACTTTATAGACCAAAACTAAAGACACCAAACTGAAACCCCACTGCAGTGACAGGTCAAAACCCTTAATCCTGGTAACCTCCACTGCTTTCAAATGAAACCATTGTGATGAAAATGTGCCTGGATTCAGTTTGTAAGCCAAGAAGCAGACAATCACAGATGTTCCCTCAGGCCATTCATTAATGCATGGGGCCATTTTGGTTTTTCTATTTCTAATATTCATATTTCTCTAATTTGGTTCTCATCCTCCAAAAGTCTGACTCAGTCTTTCTTTCTGAAGCCAGTTCCATGCCTAGCTGTGATTGTAACATTCTTATGCCCTAAAATTTTAACTTTATGGATCTTGATTTCAGTAAACCTAGGAAAATATTAGCAAGTCAACTCAAAGAGACAGGGGTACCCACCACTGTCCCCCAGCCTGGATAACTGGCTCTGCCTCTCTCAGGCATACACAGGACAGTGTTTCTGCCATGAAAGAGCTTCTTAGGAAAAGCCTAGGGAGATTGTTATCAGAATGAAAATTAAGAAGAGTGATGGATCAAATGTCACAAAGCAACTACAATTTCATAAGTCTTTAAAAGCTAAGGCTTTGGGTATTCTTTTTTTAACCTCTCAGCCACTCTCCCTTCCCCCTAAAATCATGGCATAATTGACCTGTAAGTCCTATGCTGTAACTCGATCTGACAACGTCCAGTGTGAAGCTTAACAAAGTAAGCAGTAGAGTGCTAACCCTTTCTGTTGGGCAAGGAAATTTCTGGAACTTTCTCCATCACCAGGTTGTTGAGAAATTTTAATCTTTCTTTTAATGTAAATCATAGCACCGTTAACTTGAATGTTACTGAAAACAGATATAGTTGAGCTCCTCAATAAATAACAACACAGACAAGGAGAAAAAGTATTTGACTTCAAATGTAGCCAATCATCTTATAAAAAGACTCCCAAACATTCAGGCAAAAATTACAGGACTCTCCCTCCCATCACATCCCTGACTCCTCCGCCTCCCCACCCCCTAATCCCTCCCTTGAGCTGTGAAAGTTCCATGGGCATTACCCAACTCCCAGACATGTTCTCCCGACACATCATTTGCATGAGGACTTCATCCACGGGTGGCTTTCCTGAATCCAGGACTTCTCAACCTTGTCCTCTTAAATAACTCAACTGTAGAGTAAGCAAATGCCTACGCAGGGGGACTGCTATCCAGAACAAAGTAGAGAGTCTAAATTCCCTTGATATCACGTTTCATTTTTTTAAGTGTCAACTTCATTCTATTTTTTTAATATATTCCTCTGTTTTCATATCAAGCCAGGGTGTTGTCTGAACTCATGTGAAACGAATGCTGCAGGGAGCTGCACCAGGTTAATCCTGTTTGTGTGTTTGGTACACTGTCAGTTTACATGCTCTCTATTTCCGAAGAAGTTCACTCAAACTTTTAATCCCCTTTGTCTTTGTGTAGCAGCTTAAAAACAAGGGGGTGAGAGAAAAGTAATTTGGCATATTTAATTATTTAAATAAAATTGAAGTCATTGTTTAGAAACATCTAGAAGAAAGAGTATTTCAATATTATTCTTTTCCCGCTTTCCTCTTCCATTCTTCCTCCTTATTCTAGGGGAATGCAGTAGTAGAATTTTTGCTACTGTCCTACTGCCTTTTTTTTTTTTTCCCCCCTGTAGCTAACAGATTCCTATGCCAAATGGGAAGCCCATTCCAAGTAGTTTAGGGAATTACAGGTTAGGTTACTTCCCCCCGCCCCCCCGCCTATAAACGGGGTGGCATCTGACCCAGACCTACATGGAATACACAGCTCCTTAGCTGCAAAGACTGGTTTAGGAATGGGCATCTCAGCCAAGCCAGAGAACTCCCCAGCAATTCTGCTCAGAGTTCTTTCCCCTATATTGCCACTATATGTGTATATATATGAAATACCTGAAGAAATATCAGTGTCCGTCTTTGTTAACACAAAAAGAAGGTGCCTAAGAATCAAGCCAATTTGTGTAAGAGGTGCTCAAAAGAATCAAGAGGAGAAATGTGGAGAGAAAGGCACAGAGAGACAGTGCCCTGATGACACCACTTTAACCCCTAGATTTCACTGTACCTGAAGCCAGAATGCCCCCCTCGAACTTCCCACTTAAGAGAGGGAAAAAGCCCTCTTTGGGCATAAGGTAGTTCAAGTTAGGTTCAGCCATCTATAACTTAAGAGTTTCCAAAATGAAAATATGGATATGTGATTTCACTCCATATCCTTCAACACTCCCTATCAAATACTGAGAAGGAATCCAAACTCTTTGGTGTAGCAAGCAGGCCATCTGCCCTCTAGACCCCACCTTCCATGGGTCAAGGGTAACTAAAGGATGAGCCTCGGTCTTGTACACGGCATGCAAAGATCACTAGGAAGACACTTCAAAGATGCTTGAAAAATGATGTCTTCCCATTTTCTCAATTTACTTCATCATTTGTACTTATAGCTCCCTCTTTATTCTCTATCTACCTACTACTATCTGACCTGTTCCCCTTGCTGGGAGTGTCTCCTCCCATTATTTGCCTGGTGAATGTTCATCCTTGTATCTCAGCCCCAGCAGGTTCCCACAAGAGAACTCTCCTTCACTCTTTTCCCATTGATTTGCTCACCTCCTGCTAGCTTCCTGAGGACCATTCTCAGAGAGGCAGTGCTGAAGTCCCTGTCAGCATGCCTGCCCCAGCACACAACCAGGAGCTCCTCTAGCCTGCAGCCGGGCCTATTTATGTCAGCATCACCAGCATCTAACACAGTGCCTCCCAGCTAGTAAATCTGAAGTGAATATTTATTGAGGAATTGAAAGACTGAATTAGTGAAATTAACTTAAACTAATCGGAGCTATTTGAATAAAGGGCAAGGTGAGAAAAGGAATGGAAATGGATACCAGTTGGTTTCCTTCCATCTGCAACCCAGTCAAAGACCTCTATTACTCAAAATGATTTGGCCTAAGAGAGGAGCATGGAGAAGACTAAATTCACAGAAGTATTAAAACATTTTCTTCCCGCTGCCCCTAACCACACTTAATCCGAATATCGGTCCTTGTTTCAATTCCTGTGAAGAGACATTTTGTTCAGGTGCTCCTATTAGAACTGAAAGTTAATGCAAAAATAGAGAATCTCAGCTCAATGTCACTAATCATCAGGGAAAAGCAAATCCAAACCACAAGGAGATATCACCTCACACTTGTCAGAATGGCCAAAATCAGAATCATAAGAAACAATAAGGGCTGGTGAGGATGTGCAGAAAAAGGACCCCTCATGCACTGTTGATAGGAATGCAAACTGGTGCAGCCACTGTGGAAAACAGTATGAAGGTGTCTCAAAAAATAGAATTACCATATGAGCCAGTAATTCTATTACAGGGTACACCTAAAGGATACAAAAACATTAATTCAAAGGGAAACATGAAATCCATGTTTATTGCAGTGTTATTTACAATAGCGAAATTATGGAAGCAACCCAAGTGTTCATCCATAGATGAATGGATAAAGAAGTGGTATATATACAGTGTAATATTATTCAGCCACTAAAAAGGAATGAAATCTTACCATTTGCCGCAACTTGGATGAAGCTAAAGAGGATAATACTAAGTGAAATAAGCCAGATAGAGAAAGACAAATACCATATGATTTCATTCATAAGTAGAAGGAACAAAACAAATGAGCAAAGAAAAAAAAGGGTGGGGGGACAAACCAAGAAACAGATCTTAACGATAGAGAACAAATTGACGGTTACCAGAGAGGAGGTGGGTTCGGGAGACGATTAAAATAGAGGAAGGAGATTAAGAGTGTACTTATCACGATGAGCACTGAGCAATGTATAGAATAGCTGTCACTATATTGTATACCTGAAACTGACATAACACTGTATGTCATATTAAAATTAAAATTTTGAAACTTAATTTAAAAAAAGATGTATGTAGATATACAGTGGAGTATTACTCAGACATAAAAAAGAGTGAAATCTTGCCACTTGCAACAACGTGGATAGAGCTAGAGAGTACAATGCCATGTAAAATAAGTCAGTCAGAGAAAGGCCAATACCATATGATTTTAGTCATATATGATGTTCAAAAAACAAAACAAATGAACAAAGAAAAAAAGAGACCAGCCGAAAAATAGATTCTTAACTATAGAGCACAAACTGATGGTTACCAAAGGAAAGGTTGGTAGTTGTACACATGAAACTAATACAATATTGTATGTTAGCTGTATTGGAACTAATTTTTTTTTTCAAATAGAGAATCTCTAAAGAACTGGTTGGCTTTCTGGAAGAGCACTTCAATGTTGCTAAAGGGACAGTGTCACTGTCATGCTGGGTCTACTGAAACTTTCCCACTTGGTCTCATCTTTCACCACGGCAGTCCCAAATTTGCCAGGACACATAAGTTCCCGAAGCAAGAAAAGCCTCCATTTTGTGCATTATATGTGAAGGTGATTAGAAGAGACTAAGTCTTGAGAAAACACATCTGCCCACATTCTCAATGCATTTCATTGCTCATTCTCGACAGGCAGCCACAGTGCAGCAGCACTGCACACAGACCTACAGAGAAGGACGTTAGTGTTGGTCCCCCAGAACCCTCCATTCACGGCTGACTACAGTGCATCTTACATCCATTCTCTCCCTTTTCAGAAATTCCTTTGGGCTTCAGATGTGGTCTAAGTTGTCTATTTTCTGAGTTGTTGCTCTCTGCTAAAAAAGAAGGCAGGGTTCTGCATTATCTGCTTCCTTGTTTGCACCAGAATAGGTGCATACACAACCCCACAGTTTCTACCTGGAAAGCAGGTATTCAAGTCCGACTCTGCATCTGATCATAAAGGACCCGTTTCTACCCTCGCTGCTCAAGGCCATATATTGCAAGAGACATGAGTTTCTAGCAGCTGAAGGAAAGAGGATGACATCCGTGAGAAGCAGAGAATCAGTCCCTTCCATGTCAGTAAGCATTATTAAAATTTAAAGCACATGGTAGATGAGAAATCTGGAAAATCATCTTACAAAGAGGGGGAAATTCTAGGCAGCTGCAGTGGAAACAAAAATACTCCAGATCTAAGTGCATCAGGAAGCAAAATCTCTTACCCTCCCATTACTGATCTGAAGACTCTCCTTTCCTTATAATTACAACGAAATTCAGGTTAGTCTTCATTCTTCAAGAGGGGGTAAGTTTGCCCACATGCTATTTATTTTTTTACAGAAGACTCAAAAGGTTAAAATATATGGATTAAGTTTTAAGGACATTTTCATTTTGGAAAACATAGGTAATTATAATGGTTAATTACAGGTTTGGGAAGAAATTCTTGATCCTTTGCCAAAACGTAGGCATTCCACTGTACCTGGCAAATAGTAACTTGGGGAATAGTGGTGATGTTCTAGACCCAAGCACTGCCTTAACTGTCCAACTCCTGGAAAGGGAGCTGAACCTCACCCCATTCCCCAAAGCAGGTAGTGCTGTTCTCTCCCTCTCCCCTGCCTCCTCTGTACATATAAAGACAAATCTGTCCTTTTTTTTTTTTTTTTAAGTGCCAGAGAAAAATCAACCCTTTTCCCTCCCCCTTTCTTGTAGCTGTTCTGGAAAGAGAACAAACAAACAAGCTTTGATTTCTCCATTTGATAATCAGAGAAAAGGAAAAATTTCAATTTCTGTACAGACCCAGTCTAATTGCTTTCACTGAATTCGTTGGGCATTTCAGTCCAAGAAAATAAATCTCTTCAATTGCCTGGCTGAGAAGACCAGTTAAGTCCCCGGATTGTTAAACAGCAGGTCACCAAGGTAGCCCTATGCAGACATGACTGATATTAGGACTCTGTTGCTAGTTATCCAAATTGCCAATTTCTTTTGCACGTCAGGGCTTATCTCTGATGAAGACTGTTGAACTCAGATAAATCCAATATGTCCTTGCTGGGTTTATCCTCTTGGGGGCTTGGGGAAAGAAATGTGCCTTTCAGATGCTTCTGCTCTGAATGTTGCATGCAGAGAGGGCCAGGGAGATGAGTCAGTTGGGTTTATGCAGGGGGAATAAAATGAGGTATTTATTCATACTTTGCCACCTAGAATGTCATGAGCTCTCCTTCAGAGAGCAGAGGAATCAAAAGAGAAGCAAAACGGAGAGAAAATTAAAGGATGGGTCCTAGGAAGCCACTTGAAGGTAGAAGGTCGCTGTATTTGCACCTGGACAGAGCTATATAAGGGGTGAGGGAAGTCCCTTAGTCTCCTCACAGAAATCCATAGTGACACCTGGAGAGAGGCTGTTCTCTTTGTGCTCTTCCCAGCACCCAACTTTGGCAAGTGCCATGTCAAGTGGAATGTTTGTCCGACCAACACCCGTGACTGGGACCAATGTTGGACCTTTACCCAGAACAAAGCAGATGATGGAGATGTCACACTCTGGCACAAAGGACTTGAAGGAGATATGTCCCCCAAACTTCTCAGTTCCCATGACAAATGAACACAATCATCTAGGAATTCCTATGGGGAATGTCATCTTGAGTTTTCTACATCCATGGGCAAATATCCAAGAGTTTGTGATCAAAATGCTTCGTCTTCAGTTTATGTCACAAATGGAAATGCCTGCTACTTCAGTGACTCAAACTAGACCCCACATATATCTTGCCAATTCCTTCAGTAAGTAAAATGCAAATATCTTATCATTGAGGTGCCGTCAAAAAATGAAAATTCTAGTATGGGTGCTTCGATTGAGTTGTTCATACACTTAGTCATACATTTAGATTGTTTAGTTCACACATTTAGTTAACAAATATTCAATGGGTTTCCATTTTATGCTGGGAACTGCTGTGGGAATACAAGTAGGAATAACCCACAGCTTCTATCCCAAGAAGCTTACGGCGTAGAAGAAATGAGAATTTAATGTCATGTTTGCTATAATATGGATTTTTTTCTTTCTTTTTTTTTTTTTTTTGGTGAGTATCACTGGGCCATAAAGGAAGAGTCAATGACTGTCTATGGGAGCTGGAAAGTCTTCACAAAAGAGATGGCATTTAATTTAAATCCATAAAGATGAATACACGTTTTATAGATGGAGAAAGAAGTGCCAGGTCAGAGTAAACACAACATAAGCAGGGAAACTCAGTTATATTATATACTGATGTACATATTTAGGTCCCAGGACCTAATCATTACCACTGTTACCTAAAATCAAATGCATCAAGGCTTTAAATAGAAAAGTTCTAAATTTGCTCAAAGTATATACTCAGTTCATCGTAGCTTGCCAAACCGATCCTTCCTATGGTGTTATGCAGCTCATGGAAGGTTCTGACGCACAATGCCTTAGTGAGATTAGTTCTCTTTCATTCTAGTTTCCCTGTATGGATTCCTTTAGTCCTCTGTTATTTGGGGTCTCTTTAAACTGAACTGACTTTAATCTTTGGACTGTACATGCAGCAATACACATGATCATCAAATCTCTTTGATGTGAAACTAACAGATGTCGAGTTTAATTTTGTGGTACTTTGATAAAAGGATTAAGGGAATGCTCATGAAAGCAATCACCTTACTTGAGAAACTGAATTTTAACAATTATCAATGAGGCCAAAGATGTGGTTAAGTTCAGCCTAATAAAAAATGATCACATTACAAAACGAACACTCAGATTGAACAGTTTCTGACCCAAAACTCACTTACTGACCTATTAAAACTTGAGGCAATATTCAAGGTGAGTCAGCTGGTACAGAAAATTTTTAGTACTTTCACATAATTTAAAAAGCACTTACTGGGCTTGGGATAATAATAAACTTTGGAAATTGAATAGTAGCGATGATTGTACAACACTGTAGATGTAATTAATGTTACTAAATTGTACACTTTAAAATGGTTAAAATGGTCAATTTCTTGTTATGCATATTTTACCACAATAAAAAGTATCCCCAAAGCACTCACTGAAATATTTTCTTTGTAAACCAGGTATTAACATTCAAAATTGTTTTTTCTTACCATTTCCTTGAAAATGTCCTGAAAGATCATCACAGACTCTCTAGTTAAAGCCATTGCCTCATATCCAGGCAAAACCATATGTAAAATGTTAGCAGTATATCTTAAAGAATTCTAGAGGAGGTCATGCCACAACATTTCTATACCTTCCTCTTAAACTAACGAAGTAGCAGCATTACACCAGGCTATCTATCGATTTAGGTATCTACTACTTTTCTGTAGACATTCTGAAATGATTCCAGTTCCTAGAGTTTATATGTGTGGCCAAAATTTGTGCATAGTTAAGTTGTTCTGACACTAACTAAATTTTATACAAGATTTGAATCAAGTTGTTGAAAGATTTAGAAACTCCAGCGATTTATGGTATAGTCAGTAACACCGAACCAAGATGCTGACTGCTGTTGACATGAGTTTCACAAACACGATTTAGGGCCACAGAATCGGGTCTCAAGGAGGGTGAAAAGCAGTGAGTAAAATTCAGAAGCTACAGTATGGTGAAGTGTTCCTTGAAAGAGCTGGAATTTTTAAGGAAGAGATATAGCAATTGAAAATGATTAAGCCATTTCTAATGCAATAGGAAAATAATCAATTCAACCTTAGAAATTCTATCCATACCTAAGGGAAAATGAGAGATATTTTACCCTAATATTACTATGCATATGGTACAATTAGGATCATAGGAGATGTGATTGCAGAGTAAGAAGAATAATTTCATACTTAATTCCTATTTATAAAACTGTACACTTAAGGAACTTATAACTTCCCATGTTAACAAAAGTATTTCTAAAAATGTATTTATGGTCTGGAAAACAACCAGAATTTCCATTAACAAGGCCATGTTTTTCCTATTAAGTTAAGTAGATTTCATTTTTAAGCTCTGCAAGGATTTTCTCACCATTAAACTTGCTTTCCCCTGGACTGTGACCTAAAACGATAGAACTCAACACTTGATAGAAAAGGAACACGAAGTCTGATCTCTCTATGGGGACTATTCAGAGCAGCAAAACATGGACAGGTAAAGAAGAGTCCATGAAGTACTTTCATACTGGAAATCATTGCTAATTAATGCTCATTAAAAAAGAGAAGCCTGACAGAGGTAATTCTAGACTGCAGTTCAGAGGCCCTGGGTTTGAGAACCACACTTTGACTTCAAGCCGTGGGATATTAGAACATCCACTCTCTGATACCTTGCAGGTTTCCTGGGACCATCAGCTTACAAGAAAGCACTTAATAAATGGAATAGCACTGACGAAGGGACATGCCTACCGATAATAAAGACCAATAGCAGCTTTAGACATTGGTCCAAGACATTGGTCCACAGCATTAGACATTAAGTCATTCATGCTCCCTGTTCTCCTGGATGACAAGATTATATCTTCCTTTTCTCTTCTTCTCAAACTTCTACCATTCTCTACCCTAGCGTCACTCTCTGTTGGTGATCTGTTTTCTCACTGCTCTGAGAAATCTGAAGAAATCAGAAAAGAACTTCCACACACTCTCCTATCACCTCTACCCACCAGCTAGACTCTGTACTGCCTTGACCCCACTCTTGGTCTCACACTTATACCTTATCCATCTATAAATATTCACAATACATCCAGATCCTGACCTCTTCTCAGGACTCCAGTGCCCCCTCTTACCTGGAATATTGCAATAACCTCCCACCAGTTCTCCCTGCTTCCTCTCTGGCCCCTCTGGTTTCTTCTCAGCACAAAAGGCAGTGATTCTTATAAAGGATGCATCGCTTAAAGTCCTCCCCTCTGTTTAGAACCTTCTGTGGCTCTCTTTCTCACTCAGAGTAAAATCCAGAGGTGTTGCAAAAGCTCCCATTACTTTTCTGATCTTATATAATCTCCTGTCACTCTCCCCTGATCGCACCACTGCTTGTTGTCTCTCAAAGCTGCCAACAACTCCTGCCTCAGGACATTTGCCCTTGCTCCTTCCTCTGTGAGGCATGCTCTTTCCCAGAGATCCATACAGTTTGCTCCTCACCTCTGCCAAGTATTTGTTCAGTCCCCTTTCCAGTGATGTCTTTTCTGACATTATTTAAAAGTGCAAATCTCTCCCCATTCCCCTGCTCTGCTTTATTTCTAGGTATACCTCATATTACTTCCTTTTCACCTTCTAATATACAGTATCATTTACAGATTTATTTTGCTTATTGTCTGTCTCCCCTTATCCTGCATATAATATAAGCTTCTCAAGGGTAGGGAGTCTGTTTCCTGCTACATACCTGACACTTAAACAGTATTTGGCACTTTGTAGTCTCTGCTTGATAAATATGTATTGAATTAATAAATTATTAATCACAGGTATTAGCCATAAATTTCAGATATCTGGTTAATTCTCTTATTTTGAGGTAGGTAAAAAGACAGAATTCCTGTATTCTAGAAGACATAACTGACCTCAAGAGGGTACTCCTACTTCTAAAGGAGCACAGCTGATGGGGGTGGAGGGCTTGGGAGAACAGCTGATGGGGGGGGGGGTGGGGGGGGGGGGGGGGTGTCCTCCTCAAACAGAGGAAATTCAGACATGCAGTACAAGGAAGCTTAATCGTGCACATGAGCATAAACTCTCCTGCTGCTGATTGGGGTTAAGCCTGATATGAAGCCAATCCAGAATTCTTTCAAATATCAATTTTTATTTTTTAAACAAATTTTAAAGATTTTATTTATTTATTTATTTGAAGGAAAGCACGTGAGAGAGCACAAACAGGGGAAGGGGCAGAGGGAGAGGCAGGAGCAGACTCCCAGCTGAGCAGGGGGCTGCTCTCAGGACCTTGAGATCATGACCTGAGCCAAAGTGAGCCACCCAGGTGCCAAATATTAATTTTCAAGTGGAGGTCTATTCTAGCCCACCAGGCACTGGGCAGCCTTTGGTAAGATATTTTTTTATTCCCATACTCTTACTGCCAAACATTTACAGTAATCAGTTTGTAAAGACAAGGTTTCTGATGGCTCACCAGTTTCCCGAAGGTCCCAAGCATCTCCGATGGTCTCTGCTTCATTCACCCTCCTCTTCCTCTCAAGCTGAAGTCCTCTAGTTCCCACCCACTCCCGATTTCCAGCTGCTTCTCTGATACCAAACCAGCCATAGCCTGAGTATGTTCTCTGATGATACTGACTCTTGAGTTGAAGGAGCCCCAGTTCCACACTCGCTCATCCTCCCACCTGTGCAACCCAACACAAACTTCTTGACGACACCCCCAAGGTTCCTGAGAGAGCAGGTTTCAGTCAATTCAATGATCAAATATCTTCCTCAAATAGCCCAAGATCATCAGAAAAACTGTCTGCTGATAACAAGGATGCCCAAATAAAATCACTCTCTTACAAAAATCAGCTCATTGTGCAATCGGTATTTTATGTGTCTCTATATTCTCTGCAAGACACTGTGGTAAATACTGTGGGGAAAACCAAGCATAGGCACTAGATTCTTACATGAGGCAATAGGACACACATCCGCTGCAAGACAAACCAATAATGCAGAGGTGGGGAGAGCAAGTCTGAGGGATGGAGGCGGCTGCATCTCTCTCTATGGGGCTCGTCCCACATGGTCTCGCGGTGCAGCTGTGGGGTGAGCTGAGGAGCTATGAAACCCAGAAGAGCTGCCAGCTTATTAAATTAAGTTGCTGAATGCAAGACTTCCCTTCTACCTTCTGCAAAAGGTTCTGTACCACTGAAAATAACCACTCATCAATAATGGTATCCATAGTGTATCTTGCAGATAATAGGCTTTCAAATAATAGTTGTTGATAAGTTAGTAACTACTAGAAAAAGTAGAGAAGAATGAAGCTCAACTGACTACTTAAAAACAAGGGAACTAAAGCAAAGCGACTGCACAAGTACTATTATTGAAAGTTTGATCATAGAAGCTCCCTTGATTCTGCCTATGAATTAGGTCCAGCTAGGGAAGTCATTTCCAAGAATGGGTAAAACCGGTATCACCAGCTTCAGAAGGTGCACGGTACATGTAGACAGGAGCGGTGTGCTACCAGACCCCTGGCTCCCGCCCAGGGCCGGGCACACGGGAGGCTTTGGGCATGTGTGAAAAATGGAGGCAGAGGCCGAGGGAGGCTCTGGGGCAAGAATAAGACTGAGCCAGTGAGCAAAGATGAGGGTGGGAAGACTGGAAGCACAAGAGGGGCCCTAGCAGAGCTTCCTTGCTTGGCTTTTCTACACTCACATTCTTGCATGGCCCGTGAGAGCCACTGTGCCTTCAAGGTCAGAGCATTAAAGAAAGAGCCTGTATAAGTTCTAGCAGTTTTGGAGTGGAGTCTTTTGGGTTTTCCACATAT
>NC_081559.1:80791092-80791513 GCF_022355385.1 Mustela nigripes
GTGAAGTGTGTAAACCTGGTGATTCACAGACCTGTACCCCTGGGGATAAAAATATATGTTTATAAAAAATAAAAAATTATATTTAAAAAAAAAAAAAAGAAAGAGCCTGGAATGAGCCTGAGAACCGTGCTCTCACCTCTTGCTGGGCTCCTCAAAGTCTGAGAGAGCAGCTCAAAGTCTGATGGTATCCACTGCAGCCTAGGACTTGGTTAGAAACTGCAGCTTTCGGGGCACCTGGGTGGCTCAGTGGGTTGAGACCTCAGCCTTCGTCTCAGGTCATGATCTCAGGGTGGGATCGAGCCCCACATCGGGCTCTCTACTCAGCGGGGAGTCTGCTTTCTCCTGTCTCTCTCTCTGCCTGCCTCTCTGACTACTTGTGATCTCTGTCTGTCAAATAAATAAATAAAATCTTAAGAAAAAA
>NC_081559.1:80791523-80834549 GCF_022355385.1 Mustela nigripes
AAAGAAAGAAAGAAAGAAAGAAAGAAAGAAAGAAAGAAAGAAAGAAAGAAACTGCAGATTTCTCAAGTCATTAAGCAAAGGAGGCAGATTCCTGCATGTCCCCATGCACCGAAACTTACACCAGACCCAAGAGCCCCCATGTTTCAGCATATTTCCCCAAAAAAGGAAAAAAGAAAGAAAGAAACAGCAAATCATCTACTTTGCCACAGAAAAATCATTTGCCTAAATCGAAGCAGAATAGACTCCTCAACTTTCTTGTAGGCAAAGCCGTAAACAAGGGGCCACCATTTCTCTTAGCAGCAGTGGTCTAAAACCTGGTTAAAACAGTGGAATCCTAGAGTAGATGGCTCTTACCCACATGACCACACACAGGAGAGGTCTGATTTAATGCCCTCTCCTGGCATCAGTGTGACAAAGGAGATGGAAGGTAAGGACAGTTTGCACAAAACCAAGAGAGTAAGTAAGTAAGCACAGCGGACAGTTTCCATAAAACCAAGAGAACACACAAGCTTTGGACTGTTCTGTATTTAATTAAATGAATTTACTCAGTATTGCACCTATCAAACAAGTATATTAAATATTAGAGACAGTAGCACTGGTTACACAGAGGCTCTATGTCACTTCTAAGGGTTTCAGATCTCAGTTCTGCTCCTGACGAGCTGTGAGAACTTGGATCAAGTTGCTTACCACAACGAGATACTGCATATAAGGCCCGTAGGACAGTAGGTAGGACACAGTAAGTGGAGTCATGTACTATTATTAGACCCTTTACATATGAATGGCATCTGAGACTAATACATGTTTACATTGCATTTAAATTAGTTGCACTTACTTCTTACAACAATATTGCCCAGTAGTAGGATTAGCAGCCTTTTACAGATGGGTGTGTGGGTTCCAAGGCCCCAAAGCTTTGTTCTCTCCCCGTTCCTATAATGGTTTTTCCAGATTAGAAGGGCTGCACGAACTGAGGAGAAGGTCCGAGGCAGTGGAGGAAAAAGCCGGGGGGGGGGGGGCTGGTAAGACTCACTACCTCTATTTATTTTGCTAGTATTCACATGAAAGACGGGGCATACAACTACATTGCATAATGTAAGCTCACAGCCAGAAAGCTCTTCAATGTTGTGATGTTAAGGAGAGCTGTTCTCTGTGGGTTTTGGATCCCAAATCCAGAGTCCGTCTGTAGGGCTGTTTTCCCAAGGCCTCCAAAAACAGACCCAGGGCAAGCCACACACTAGGGCAGGCGGAGCTCAACCTCAGTTTCTGTTGTTTCAGCCCTGAGGGGATTTCCACGCCTGCAAGCAGCCCTTTTGTGTTTTTGCAGCTCTGTCCAGGGTCACATTTGTTTAGGTGTGCTCAATATCTCCAGCTCAGCTGCCTCCTCTCAGACTAAAATAACACTAGGCTTCTGCACTAAGAAAACACTGTCACTGTAATTTTGCAGTGGAAGCGTTTTTGGAACTAAACACCCAATTCCACATGCTTTGCATGTTTATGACATTGTTCTCATTAGTAATATCCTATATAATGCTCTCGTATCTCAGAGCAAGGGCTTCCCATCAGCCCAGCCACACTCTCTTGTTGGGGTCCCCCTCTCCACCTGCCAAAGCTAATTCCTTGCCTCTCGGCAACAATAGTAATAGTAATAATAACAACAGCAAAAATAGTAACAAAATGGTCCCTTCAGGGCCCTTGGGAGGAAATTTCAGTGTGTTGGATCTGTTACAACCATGACACTACAAGAGAGCAAGGGGCAAGAGACAGGGAAACAAAAGAGCGTAAGAAAACAAACAGAACTCCACCTTCCTGATCCTGGTTAGAAAAGATACAATCTACATCTCATTTGAGATTGTTGGGACTCTGGAGTCAAGAACACATATGGATTTTCTGGGCTTGATGTTTCTCATGCCAAGACAGAGAGCAGGCCCCCATTTCAGCAGGTGCCCCAAACCCAGGACTCCTCATTTCTCCTCATCGACAAACCTTCAGAGGAAAAGAAACCTCTCACTCAACTTTCTCCCCAGTCACAGACACCTCTACCTCCAATAGCTCTAGGACTCAGCCTTGCAAGTCTCAGAAAAATTCAGTTTGACACCACCTCTATGTAAAAAATACACGAAAATACACACACTAAATACACGGACACTTATGTACAAGGTTCGTTCACACTGATGAAAAATTCTCAAGAAATCAAGGCAAGTGCTGTTTTGACCACCTCTAAAATAAATCCACACCTATCTCATCCCCATTAAAAAAAAAATGTGCAAAGGACCCCTCTGATGCTAATCTAAAGCAAACCCTAAATTCAGTCTGGAAAACAGCTCTCTAATGGGCCATAAACACTCCCCCAAGTCTCTCTAGACCCTTGAAGCCTCCAGTTGGCATGGACCAACCTGAATATCCAACCTTCCCGGAGACTTTGGCAGAGTGCCAGAAATAAGGAAGCTCTTCATTATTTCCCCTCTTTGGTCATCCCAGCACTTGCTAAAAAGAAAAAACAAATGTATATACAGTATTTTTTAAACATGTCTATGTCACACAATCAAATTTGATCCTAAAATATTAACCTCCTATAATAAAAGTCTCATGTGTGCCACCTTTCCATTAAGCAGATGTTAACCATCTTCCCCTTGACATGACTGTGTAAAGAACCTCACTATGGATCTGACCTTGCAATTCTCAGCAGAATCTCCTAAGTGGAATAAGAAATTTAATACAGATCATTTCCCTTAAGAGCCTAACACTCAGAAAGCAAGCAAGAAAAAGGAGATTATCAGGGATGGATTTTCCATTCAATATAGTATTACTCAACATCCTTTGGGCATCCACTACTTGCTGGGCTCTAGGTAGGACTCAGATAGCCCCTTCATTCCCAGGCCAGTGGAGCACTCAGGATCTGGGGGTCACCACTACTCTCCAGCAAATAAAAGTCACACTTCCACTGTGTACTTCCAGTGCTGTTGACCAAAACAACACGATGAATCATAATCACAAAACTCTTCATACACCAAAGAGCTGAGCATAATTGTGAGACTTCCCCCCACCCCCTGTACCTTTTTCCAACCTATGTATTTAAGTCAACAAAAAACAGTATATTTGATTTCTGAAAAACATGACATGAGCGCTGCCTGCCCATTATTGGGATTCCTGTAATACATTTAAGAAAAGATGCTGGTCTTTTAGCCTAGAGGGATACTTAGTCTCAATATTGGCTAGAGAAATTCTAAATTTCCCCAGAAAGTTCATTCAATACTTTGCCCTTTAAAGCAACATGAATCAAGTATCATGTTGCTCATTTCTGCATCGGAACAGGAAGGGACCATGAAAAAAATCTTTTTAAAAATCCTACAGAGTAAATATATGGACTTGAAAATAATTTCCCACAACATTTTCTAAATTCGATTTCTTTGATGAGAACAACAAAGAAACTGGGACCCCAATTAATCCCTTTTGCACTGTGCTGTAGAATTAAACATCAATTTAAATGTTGTTACACAATTAAAAGTTACATAAAGAACTGATGTTCCGAATATACAGCTAAAGCAATAAATACCCTGCAGAGGAAAAAAAAAAAAAAACTGCTTTTGCCTCACACTGGTGTGGTTTCTACCACCACACCTCCACATAAACCATTTGGGCTGAGGTGACCAACGGCCTCCATGCTGTTCATTCCACCTGAGGAGTTCAGTCCTCAACTGACTTGACTTACCGCAACATTCACCACAGTTGAGTACTCTGCTTCTAGACCCGCTCTTCCCTTGGACACCGTGGCATCACGGCATTGCAGTGTCCTTGCTGTCCTTCTACCTCTCTTCCAATCCTTTGTGGCCTCCTGTTCCAACTTCTGCCTGCCTGACAGCAAAAAGTAGCACCTCCCAGGGGGGTAGTCTTGGAATCTGTCGTCTTCCAACTCTGTGCTCTCGCCCAAAGTGACCTCATGCACTCCCACTTCCTTAACTACCACACCAGCAACTCCCAAATTTATAACATCAGCCCAGACCTATTTTTTAACTCCAGACTCATTAATTTAATTACCCACTGTCATCACTAAGGCTGGCTCACAAGCATCTGAAAATTACCTTGTCTGTAGCTGGCTTCTTGATCTCCAGGCAATGGCCCCTCCATCCACACAACTGAACTCTGGGGAGTCATCCTCGACACCTCCTCTCCGATAGCCCACCCACCCTTTGTCTTCTCTCCTAAGGGCACACTCTCTCTCCCGGGACCACTGTATCAGTCTCCAGAACCTTTGTCATTGTCTCAATCCTGTCCCTGCCCATCCTTTCTCTAGGAACCTCCAGAGAGAGCTCTTCAAAGTTCAAATCTGACCATGTGATTCCCCATTTTGTCTTAAAACCCTCCAAAGGTTTACACCAAGGATTTAAAACAAAGTCTATGATCTTGAAAAATGACAATATAAACTAGATAAGAATTTTTTTCTTTCTCATTGATGTAGAGTTCTGTGAATGTTGCCCCTATGCAACTCCTACCCTGAACAAGATATGAAACATTTCTAGCACTCCAGGAAGTCCATGCCTCTGCCCTGACCCACCCTCTCCTGAGGTAAACACTCTTCTGGACTTTATTATAGTGAATGAGTTTTGTCTGTTCTTGATCATCATATAAATTGGCTTATAGAAATGAATACATTTTTTTTCTCTTTTTTAAAAATTTTTTAATTTTTATAAACATATATTTTTATCCCCAGGGGTACAGGTCTGTGAATCACCAGGTCACCAGGTTTACACACTTCAACGAAACCAAACTCTTCAAATGTTCCTGCAAATTAATGATTAAACCAGCTTTAAGTTTAATAACATCCTGGAGTCATCTGAAATCAGGTGTTCAGGTCTCAACTCCCCAAAAGAGTTTGTTAATTAACAAGTGAGAACAAAATCCCCGTAACACTCCAGATTAAGTTGTTCCCATGAATTTTTCCTAAATATTTAAGAGGACACAGGGACTACTACTTCTGCTCACAGACTTTGAACCAATCTGGAGAACTAATCTTCCAGGCAAATTCAAGGAAAAGACTCTTTCGATTCAAACAAAGGCTTCAAGGTGACAAAGAAGTGACAGCATGAGCAAAGTATATAGTTACCGACTTAATAGAGGAATGAGACTTTATGAGGATTAAGGTCTTACCAGGAGAGTTGAGTTCCAAGTATTAGGAATTAATGATGGGCTGTGGGGGACCAGCTTAAAGCTGGATAAAGCCTCACCTGCACCCATTCACCATTATAACCTCACCCTGGAAGAAGGCCATCGAGTCTCTATTTTCAAAGTACAGTCCCTGATTATGTCCCTCTGTCCAGAATAAGGGTCAGTTCCAATAAAGAGCCGAGGGAAGTCCAGCCCCTGGAATGCATCAGCCGTTTCTGAGAGCTTACTCTGTTACCTGAAATCCAGACAGACATCTCCCCAGGGTTTGGAATTTCTGAGCCTATGTTGGGCCAGGGGCGTGGGGCTTGGGGGGGGGGGAGGTAGGGGTGGACAGAGGCAGGAGCCCAGGGACTTATTCTGCTCTCTTGATGGTCCAATACCCCCTCCCTAGCATCAAGAAAAGAAATCCTAAATATAAAATTAGAATCAACTGGGAGATTTTACCAAAGTCTAGAAGAATTCACAAAACAGATCTCACTAAGCATCTCTGTTCCTAGAGAGTCTTGCTCTCTGCACCCTTTGGCAACACAGTTAGATATCTGCTAAGCATACTGGCTGGTGACACTTGTTGATGCTGGCTGGCCACGTGGCAGGCATGGTTTGTGATGGTGCAATTCCTGGTACACGCAAGGCACTTAAAAAATATCGGGACTGTTACCATGAAGGAATTCCTACAAACCATAGTTTGGCTTCGTAAACATAAAAGAGAAAAAGAACTGCTCATTATTCAGTTGAAGTCTTGGGAGGGTGGAGGGTGGTAGAGGATAAGTCAACAATCTTGGTAAAATCACCATAAGCCCATTCTCTTTTTGATGAGCAGAAGACTTCCCAGAGGATGAAAAATATATATTTCTTTAAAATACGTTATGTCATATAGCATAAACCTACTTTCTCTTCCTTTATCTGCCTAAATTTTCCTTGAACCCTATGCAAGTAAATGTCATCCAGCCTGGTTGAAGATGCATGGAAAAAGCCTCCCAAGATCCTTTGCTAAATAAAGTGATGATTGGGAGGTGGGGTGGGGGTCCCAGGCAGGGCAGACATACTCAGCTATGTTCTTCAGCAAGGCCACCTAAGACAGGATCCCAACCCTCAGTTGCCCTCACACAACCCAAAATCAGCCCAGTGAGGAGGAAAAACCATGGTGTGGAGATAGGAGAAATAGACACTTTAAGGTTTTTAACTTGTACAATTCCAATAGACCCTTGACTGATAGTTCATTAGTTGACTAACATTTTTATGTTTGCTCCTCATAAGATGTTCTTGGGTTTGCAGAGGAATGTAGAAGCATTTACATTGGACAGGGACCCTGGAACCAACTGGAAACTCCTATAAGGCACCCCAGTCTTAGCTGCAGCTCCCTGTGTCAGTCCCCTGGTGTATGGAACACCAAAATTTTTGTTATATATTTAAGGCGTGAGAGAAGAACCTATTTTGTAGAGTGTGAATAATTCCTGGACTTAATTTCTTGGCAGCTCATCCTCTTCCCCCCACAATCCAAATTATCTACATTGTACCCCTCTTTCCCTCCTACCTTGGTGAGACTACGGTCTCCTCCCTGTCTGGGTTCAATGCTCCATCTGCTCCCACTTCCTCAAGAACCTCAACCCTTTTCCAGCTGTATCTTCTCAACCTCATTGATGGTTTTTCCCTCTTCTTCCATGGATAAGTACATTTATACCTTCCTCATCTAAACAAACACCAGCCAGCCAACAGAAGATTCATCCCTTATTTTCACAAATTTAGCTTCTCAATGTCACCAACTCCCTGTCCTCACTCCTCCTCAGTTCCACCTTTTTATGGGATCAATGGCATCAAAGACCAGGGACCATCACTTCTCCTCAGAGCTTTGTCCTGTTGTGGCCCTTCTGCCCCTACCCTCTTCAAGTTGTCTTCCTGTCTTTGGGGCACTTCACAATGCATACCATTTTTACCACACTCCCATTTCTCTAGAGGCTGGTCCCAGCAGGAGTGGGCCTTTGTTAGCCATGTTTGTACTCTATTGCATCATGGATACATTCCCCAGATAGAAAGAGAAACTAGGTTAACTCTCCCACAAAACTGGCACTGGGGGTGAGGAGCAGTTAATCAGATTGGTGATCTCCTCTCTAGGGGAGGTTTAATTAACCTTGGGAGCTATGGGTTTCTCAAGTGCACAGAAGAGCAGAAGAAGATGGTGTTTATATAGAAAAAAGAAACAGCCTTGCTGAGATACCAGAAACTAAGAGTGACAGAGTCCTGCTGGACTCCTTGCAATTTTGTGGTCCCTAGCTCCACCTCCTTGAATGCCTCCTCTCTTATGGTTTCCCCTTTCCCCTAATGGCAGGTGTCAAAGGATCCCACTCTCAGCTCTCTTCTGAGTCTGTATACTCTTTCCTGGTGATTTCTTCTATACACTCAGCTTAGACTGCCACCTCTAGGCAGATAACTCTGAAATCTGTCACCCAGCTAGACCTCTTTTCTGAGTTCCTGACCTATATATCCTGAAACACTGCTCATCTCTGGGGCAGGGGGAAGCAGGGGAATATCCCATAGGCCCCTTACAATGAATATTTATAAAACTGAGCTCAAACCTATGGTTTTTCTCAATTTTTCTAGACTGATGAATCACTTCCATCATCCACCCAGTCACCTAAGCCAACAAGAGGAGGCAACCACTTCTCCCTCTGAGTCACCCTCTACAATTGACTCAATCCCTGTCTTTTAGCAATTCCATACCCTTAGCATTTCTTCCAATACCCTCTCCCTCCATTCTGACTTCACTGTATTTTAGATTCCCATACTTCATTCTATTTGGACTTCTTATCACCCAATATCCCTTTTATACTCTACCTGGTTGGATTATACCCTGATTCCTTAGGTAAAGTCCAAATTCCTTGAAGAAACCTCCAAGAACCCTAATGATGATTTGACTCCTGCCTACTTTGTCAGCTACACCTTTTATCACTTTCCAGTGGGCACCTAAACTCTGTCAAACTGAGTAACTTGCAGTTTCCTGAAGTCCCAAACTTCCCCCAACCACTGAGCCTTCACACCCAATGCCCCCTGCCCTGCAAAGCCTGTCCACATTTCTTTAAAGCCTAACAACTAATTAAGTTCAGCACCACCTCTTCCAGGAAGACTTCTTTGAATGTTGCTTAATATCCACCTACTTGTGCTGTGGGATTAGGTTTACAGCCTCTGGGCTCCCACAGTTCCTTGTGCATAACTTTTCCATAGGCCATTTGGTAATCTGTAATGGTAATCTGGTGGTCTATCTCTAACTTGTCCACAACACTGTAAGTTCCTTAAGGGAAGAAACAATGTCTTTCTTATATTTGTATTCACAGTGCTGCCATTCAAGACACATTTTCTGGGTATCCTGTTCTAGAGCACCCAGCAGGGAATCAGTGAGAGATTAAAAAAAGAGAGAGAGAGAGAGAGAGAGAGAGAGAGAGACTCTCCAGAACCAGAATACATTGTTCTCTTTCTGTTACAGCTTTGAAATGAAGATGGAAAAGATGAGGGTATGTTTTCTGCCATTGTTTTTGAAAAAGCTATGGGGCTTTTTCTTTCCCCTGCTTGAGATATCTCAAGGGGGTAGTTCTCTAGATACATTTATTTCAAGAGTGGTCTTGTCCTACATGCACAGTGCTGGCCAAAGGCTGCAAAACTTGGTTCAGCAGAAAGTGCTGGTCACCACCTAGTAAAGGTTCTGTTTAACTCAGAAAGGACAAAGTCCCTTCCCTCAAGAAAAAGGAACCCAAGATCTTAAAGAGTTGTTGAATGGAGCCATATATCTCTTGTCAGAGTATCCTAAGGTGGCCCCATCCATTTTAATGTCCCATGTAATCTCTTTCCCTTAGTGTGGGCAGGACTACTAGTGGTGTGTTTCCAACCAACCAAATATGACAAAGATGCTGGGATGTCTTTTTAGTAGAATGTATCTCTTGCTGGCTTTGATGAAACACATTGAAAAGTTGGGGAGGCCCAAGTAATGAGGAACTGAAGGTTGCCTCCAAAGCAGGTAGGAACTGAAGTTCTCAGTCCAAAAATTCTGAAAAACCTGAATTATGGGAGCTTAGAAGTGGATCTCTCCCCAGCTGAACCTTCTGATAAGATTCCAGCCCTGCTGAACAATCAATAGCCGCCTCATAAGAGATCCTGAAACTCTTCCAAGTCATACCCCACAGAAAATGATTGAAGTCACCCACATGTGGCAGATGGTTATGAAATGAAGGATAACTAATATAATATTCTTTATCGTTACTGAAATACAGATACCTGGGGGGCGGGGAATTCCATTTTTTAACAGGTTGGATAGAATGCCGTCATCAAATAAATGTTTAACTAAAATTGAAATACCCTCTAAAAACAAGCTTTAGCATTCTATAAGATGAAGCTAAAAGAATCCACACAAAACACTGTGTAAAATGAAGTGGGGGTGGGGAAGGAAACAATGCTAAAACTCGTAAAGGGGCTTTGGAGAAAACTGCAGGCTCCATTGGTTTATTTAACTTTTAAATCTTATTAAATTTGCTAGATGCATGTTAGCATTCATGGTTCATTTACTTTTATTCTGACTTCTATAAATAGGCACTCTATGAGCCCTGATAAATGACTTAAAATCTTGTTTGACTTCAATAAAGAAATTAGCATGTTAATCTTAAAAATTCTGCCCCTAGAAATGAATGAAAGCCTCCTTGTCCACTGTCCTCTGTTCCCTGAAAGTACTCCCCTCCCCCCAATTCCTGGGCCCCTTCCTGTCACCCTTGTTCTTTTCTTTGGCTCCACATCCATAAAATCTGGCATCCTCTCAAATCACTTATATCTGGCTCTCTTGCAAAAACAAACAGAAGCTACCTGGGGCCCCTGATTCCTGCTCATTTACATTCTTTCTGTGCCAAGGGTCAGAGGATGTCAGAGTTGGTGGCAGCCAGTCAAACCCAGCATGGGACAGCGCTTATCTACCAATGCAGTGTTTTTCTATCTCTCAACATGCCAGCATTTATTTCTCTAAAATTATAAATGGAAATGTATAACTGACACAAATCTGATACTAGTAAATCTAAAAGTTCAGCCCAGAGTTGTGACAATTAGACAGGATTCCATACAAAGCTCATTAAAAAAAATTTTTTTTTTAAATAAACAAACAAACAAAACAGTCAGTGGGTGGAAGGGAAAGACATAATCTATATGACCCATACAGTATAGGGAAAACAAAAATAAGATGGAAATTCCCAGTGGTTCAATCATGTGGAATGCATATTTAAATGATTAGCAATTCACATCAAAGCACTGATTCTTTGCAAGTAGCTATTGGTTTCTGGCTTTCTAAATAGCCTTCAGCTAAAGAGCAATGTCAGTTTCATATGTGTACCACTAGCTACACATATGTGCCAGCTCCACCTGTAAGTTCTACAACCCAACTCTCTGCACTGCCGGGGTAAGGTCACCTCAGCTGGTTTGCCCATTAACAGTATTTTTGAGGCCCAAGATGAAAATTGCTTGTTAGGACACACACAAAAATCTTATACATACCACTAATTTGTGACTCCCCAAAGCTCATCCTACTTGACAAGATCTTATTCCTCTGTATTTAATTTCTCTCATTAGGAAGAATTTAAATTAAATTATTTTTTTCCCTTGGGGAGGAAGAGATAATGAAAAAAGAAGTTCAGAAATGCTATTCTAGGTGGTTAGAATTCTAGATGAGCATAAAATGAACATAAGATAGGCACAGTAAAACCAGCAGACACTAAATGAAATAGCCTTAATAACAATCTAAGAACCGGATGCACTTGTGTATTATAACAGGAGCAGAACTAGAGAAATCCCAAAGGAAGGTTACAACACAGAATTAGAAACTTTGACCTTGAAATCAGAAGAGCTGATCTGAGTCAGCTCCTAATCCATGATTACTAGCTGTGCAGCCTTAGAGAAAAGTCATTTATTATTCTCTTTTTCCTTTTCTGTAAAAAGAATGAAAATGTCAGATTCTCAAGGTTATTGCAATAGTTAAATGAGATAATATTAGTTAAGAACTTTGCAAAAAAGAACACACTGTTCAGTTAAAAGGTGACAGCACAGGCAGAATTACTTGAACCTTGGAAAACACTGCATGGGCACAGGATTGCTTTAATAAGCCTACGGCTGATACTACTATGAATTGCTGCTTCAAGATGGCAATGGTAGACTCAGTATAAAGGGACTGCTCACTAAGAATGAGCATCCTATGTAAACAAAACAAAAAATACAGGAGTGACCTAATGTGACTATCTAGTCTAAGGGGATAATAAGAGATACTCAGACCACAGAAAAGTAGTATGAGAGAAAACCTTTTTTTCTTATCTTTCTCCCAACTAAACCAGTGATTCTCAGCCAGACACACTTTGAATCACCCAGCGTGCTTTTAGAAACTTCTGAAAAATATCTAAACCTGGAAGATTGGGAGAATTCCATAAATATTTATTGAATAAATGAGCACAGACAAGATTGCAGTGAGGTAAGTAATCCCATAGAGGACTATGGGAGTGGAAATTAGTACATCTTAGAGAAAGCAGTCTCTTATTATTATTACAGATATGTATCTCCACTTTTTGTTTGATTTGGTTTTTAATTTCGTTTTTGTTTTGGGCACCTGGGTGGCTCGGTTGGTGAAGCATCTGCCTTCAGCTCAGGTCATGGTCCCAGGGTCCTAGGGTTGAGTTCCCCTTGCAGGGGGTGTCCCTGCTCAGCGGGGAGTCTGCTTCTCCCTTTGCCTCTGCACCTCCCCACTGCTTGTGTTCTTTCTCTTTCTCTCTCTCTCTCTCATGCACTCTCTCTCTCTCTCAAACGAATAAATAAAAAATAAAAAAAAAATTCTGTTTTTAAGTTCATGCCTTTGGTCACCTAATTCTATGTCCAAGAACCCATCCCAAGGAAATAATCCAAAAGAGAAACAGAAACATTACCACAAGGATTCCTATCACAGTATCATTTTATGTTTGGATGTTATACAATTCCAGATAGCTCCACTTGCATTGAACAGGCTTAAAACACTTGTGTTCAGTAGACTGTATGTTATGGGTGGGGATATCTGACAAGTAAACAAAAGAAACAATAAATCAAAACAAGATACTACAAAAAATCAGGTAGCATCTTAACCAGAGCCAGCTACCCTGCAGCTTATTAATATTTCAAAAAGTTGAGAACCTGCCAACCATTTCAGGTTCAGTCATGTCAGATCTTAGCCTCCCATCATCCTGGTGATCTCAACTAATCTCAAAATCAAAACGGCAGACAATTAGCAATTAAAGCATCTTAAAGGAAGAAGTAACGTTGCTGGCTAAGGCAGGGCAGGGAGAAAGAGAATACAACTCATCTTACTGGCTTTCTTTTCAAACTCCCTATCTTCCTGAGTCAGGACTTTCCAGATTTGTAACTCATCACCAGCCTAAGTCTCCACCACAAACAACAAGCATTCTCAAGGGACTAATTGTTCCCTTATCCCAAAAATCCTACTGAAAAGGTGCTGAAATCACTACAAGTCCACTACAAGTCCTACCTTTTTGAGAGCTACAAGATACAAATATTCTCTCCAGAGGGCAATGAAAAGGATTCATTATAAAAGGTGAGAAAGTGAAGTTCTATGCAGAAGACCCAATTGTAGCTCCAATTTTTAGCATCAGTGATCCAAAATATAAGAATGAGAACCAAGACAGCCAAAGAGCATCTTTATCAAATGCATTTATCAGGTATTATTAAGCACCTACTTACCAAATGAGTCAGACATCATAGCTTATCAGCCAAGTAGCCCTGATACAGAGAATCTTTTGGTGACAGGTGAGTGTATATACATGGGTAAGTAGCATGTTTGTCTCATCTGATACTTCCCAGAGCACGTGGTTTAGCATTTGATCCTTGCATTAACTCCGGGAAGTAAGCAGAAAAGCAAAGATTTGAAAAAGACGGGTGCAGCTCTAAGTGAGCTGACTTGAGCGCATTCACAGAGACAACTGACTGCTGAAGGCACCAATGCTCAGATCTAGCTCTTCCAGTTTTCCTCACACTGGGGCTAGCACACACAGATGCTACATATGTGATTTCAGTACATGATCAGACAAGATAGAGGTCTTGTAACCAAGATCCAGGAGCCTAGCTGCTCACTTCAAGTCCCAGCGCCATCATCTGTAGCAGCAGGATTTGGGGCAGATTAATAAAAGCACCCTGTGTATCAGTTTCCTTTCCTACTAGGGAGGGATAGTCCCAGCACTCCGCCATTGGGTGACCACGAGGCTCTTGTATAAAGGGTTAGCACAGTGACCAGCACATAGCAAAAGGTTCAAGAACTGTTAGCCACCATGCTAATGAAGGGCACTGACTGAGATCGGGAGCAATTCTCTGCTTACTCAAGTTAAGATGCAGACATACTGACTCCTTCTTCATGTCAGGTGTGTGTTAGGTGCTGTATTAGATTCCCATTGCTATTGTAACAAATCACAAATTGAGTAGCGTCAAATGGCATAACTCTATTATTTCATAGTTCGGGAGGTCGGAAGTCTGAACTGCGCTAAAATCAAATGTTAGCAGAGCTGTGTGCCTTCTGGAGGCTCTGAGGGAGGATCTTTCCCTTTTTTAGTGTCTTGTGGCCCCCTGCCAGGCCTTGGCTGATGACTTCTTCCTCCCCCTTCAAGCACATCATTCCAATCTCTTCATCTATGAATTATCTCCTCTTGCCCCCAGCTTCCCTCATCACATCACATTCTCTGCCCCTGACCCTTCTGCCTCCCTTTTAAAGGACCCTGGTGATTGCACTGGGCCCGCCAGGATAATCAGAATAATCTCCATCTGAGGATCCCTAACTTAATCATACCTACAAAATCCCTTTTGCCATCTAAGGTACTATTTGTAGGTTCCAGGGATTAGGACATGGACATCTTTGCTGGGGGCATAATTCAGTCTCCCACAGGTGCCAAGGATCCAAAAATGAATTTGATAAAACCACTGAGCTCAAGAAGTTCACAGACCAGTGAGTAAAATAGACTTTTTTTTTTTAAGAGAACTAATTGTAGTGCACATCAGACTACACCACTCAGGGCTGTTAGAGAAATATCACCAAAGTACTCTAGGGTAACAGAGGAAGGATCCATTTCTCTCAAGCAGAAAAGGAATAGAAGCCTCATGAAGAACAAGATATGACGTGCAGAGAACCGGTCACTGGTGTGTGCTTAAACTGGCGGTGATGAAGGCTGGCCTGGGAAAGCACAAGGAGAGGTTGGGAGTACCCAATGGGTGGCTATGACTACAACCAGGGAGACAAAGGGAGGAGCCAACGACAGAAGAGAATGTTGAAGAGGGACGTTAAGTTCATATCATGAAGAACCACAATAGGCGAGAGGGACTTGACAGACTGAAAACCCACCAAAGGTTGTTGAACTGGTCATTCAGATTTATGCCTTACAAAGAAAACTCCAGAGGCAGTGAGGAAAATGAATGGCAGAAGGCAGAACCCAATTTAAGAGCTACTTCAATAGTGCAAGGAAAAAAAGAAGAAAGACTAAATTGAGAAAGAAATGCAGGAAATGAAAACAAAGATGGATTTGAGATACATTTCCAAAGTGGAATCAATGGGACCAAGTGATTGACTGAATACAAGAGGGAGACAAAAGTGATGCTGAGATGCCTACCTCAGGCAACTGGTGTTTGCTGATGCCACTAACTGATGCCCAGAACAGAGAAAGAGGGGGCAGGTTAGGGAGGGATGTGTTTGAATACGCTGATTAGAGAGAGCCCTTAAGGGTACTAACTCTGATTGTTTAGCAAATTGGAAAAGCATGCAAAAATGACATCTGTGTGTCTGCGAATCCAAATAGAACTAATATCTGAAGTCAGAAGACCCGGGCTCAGGTCCTTTTCTGACATTTATTAGCTTTGTGATTATCGGAGAAGTTGCTCAACCCCTTGGGGTCTTAGTTTCCCCATCTGTGAATCGAGAAGGAGGGGGTATCAAATAATCATGAGATTCTTCTCCCATTCTAACATCACATGGGTCTAATATCAGAGTCATTATTTCCTTCTCAGAAGTGTCAATCGCTTCGTCCAGCCACTAACAGAAAATCCGACAGGTACTGATTTTCGAACAAAAGGGCAAGAGCTAGAAAAGGAAGGGCAAGTGCATATTAACAAGAACTGTATGCCTACTCTGCACCAGGAACCATGCCCGCCATACTCTCTTCCACTTGCTTCTCCCTCTTGGCCTGGACACCCCCACAGGGTCCTAGAAATGACAATTTTTGTTTCTTTATTTTCAATAATTAAAGAACATAACAAAAGAATATCAGATTTAAGGGGCGCCTGAGTGGCTCAGTGGGTTAAGAATATCAGATCTATTTTCGAAATATAATACATCAACCAAGGGGCCAGAGGATGAACCATGCACACAGTATGTTTAGCAAAAAACTGCTTGATTAATTTTGTTTAAATTCCATTTATTCTGCCATCATGTCAAAAAAAAAAAAAAAAAAAGAAAAAAAAACCACAACAGAAATTGAACTATCACCACCTTAAATTTCACGCTGCAGTGGGATTACCATTTGTAATGCTAAAGCAGTGGGACATTTATTTTTGTTCCATCTGTGCTGAAGCAGCTACAGTTTTCCCCTTCAGGGATATATTTATGGCCATATCTGTCAATAAGCCCAGAGAAAGAGCTCTTAGGGAATATAATCACCACTAACGGCAGAAATAAAATAAGCATGTTAACATGAGCCAGGTGAGATTCTTATAAATGTGCTCACCTATGCAGCCACCCAGAAGGACACTAAATTGAACCCTAAAAAAGAATGTCCAGTAACTCTGCCCAAATCCTCCCTCAATCCTAGGAGACAATGCCTTTTCCAGCAAAAAGTGCTTACTCATGTCAATTATAATGCAAACATCAGACTGTGATACAGGCACTTGAAGTTAAAGCTCATAAAGCCCTCTTTAGCAGAGAAAAATCTAACTCAATGGTCAAATGCCAATCAGAGTGGGATAACGAGGTAGCAGCTGAAAATACAAGATTTTAAAAATCAACCGCAACTCCTTTGGGAATGCATTACTACCGAATGGCTGTCAGAGCAGAACTAAGTGAGTTAGCACCATTAACTTGGGAAAAAAAGAATGACTCCTGTTTCAGTGAACACAGAATCCCAGTACATTTTTATGTTTATTTTCCTGAACAATAATAAATATACAATATTATATTAGTTTCATGTGTACAACATAGTGACTTGCCACTTGTAGGTGCTGCAAACTGATTGCCACAATGTCTAATTGCCTACTGCAACCATACAAAGTTAATGCAATTTTACTGGACATGTTCCCCACACTGTCCTTTATGGTCCCATGATTTATTTCTTTTATAATTTTAAGTATGTAATTCTTTTTTTTAAAGATTTTATTTATTTGAGATTGAGCAAGAGCTAGAGAGAGCACAAGCAAGGGAGTGGCAGAGGAAGAGAGAGAAGCAAGCTCTCCACTAAGCAGGGAGCCCGATGCGGGGCTTGATCCCAGGACCCTGGGATTATGACCTGAGCCAAAGGCAAAAGCTTAACATTAACCAACTGAGCCACCCAGGCACCCCGAAAGTATGTATGTAACTCTTAATCCCCTTTACCCATTTTGCCTTCCAACTTCCACCCCATCTGGCAACCAATACTCTGTTCTCTGTATCTATGAGCCTGAGTTTTGTTTTCCTTTTTTGTTTTTGTTTTTTAGATTCCGTGTATATTTCATTTAGCATAATACCTTCAAGATGCATCCATGTTGTCAGAAATGGCAAGATTTCATTCTTTTTATGGTTAAGTAGTCTTGTGTGTGTGTGTGTGTGTGTGTGTGTGTGTGTGTGTGTGTGAGTGTACACACATTTATCCATTCAATGCACACTAAAGTTGTTTCCTTATCTTGGTTATTATAAATAATGCTATAGTGAATATAGGGGGTGCATGTATCTTTTCAAGTTAATATTTTCATTTTCTTCAGATTTAGAATTAGAATTGCTGCATGGTATATTCATTCTATTTTTAATTTTTTGAGGAACCTCCACACTGTTTTCCATAGCGATTGCGCCAATGCACATTCCCGCCTCGAGTGTGGGAGGGTTCCCTTTTCTCCACATCCTTGCCAACACTTGGTATTTTTTGTCTTTCTGATAATAGTTCATTCTGATGGGCGTAAGGTACTATCTCATTGTGGTTTTGATTTGCATTTCCCTGATGATGAGTGATGGCTGGTATCTTTTCATGTGCCTGTTGGTCATCTGTTTTCTTTGGAAAAATGTCTATTCAGATCTGCTCATATGTTAGGTTGTTGTTGAATTGCATGAATTCTGTATATATTTTGAATATTAAATCCTTATCAGATGTATGATCTGCAAAGCCTTCCCCACTCAGTAGGTTGCCATTTCATTTCATTGGTGTTTTCCTTCACTGTAAACAAGCTTTTCAGTTTAACATACCCATTTGTTTATTTCTGCTTTTGTTGCCCTTGCCTTTGGCGTCAGATCAGAAAAATAAAGAATCACTAAAACCAATGTCAAGGAGCTTACTACTTGTTTTCTTCTAGGAGTTTTATGGTTTCAGGTCTTAAATTCAAGTTTTTAATCCTATTTGAGTTGATTTTTGTATATGGTACAAGACACTGGTCCAGTTTAATTCTTTTACATATAGCTGTCCAGTTTATCCAACATCATTTATTAAAGAGAATGTCCTTCCCCCATTGTGTATTTTTGTCTTCTTTGTAGTACATTAACTGACCATACATGTGTGGGTTTGTTACTGGGCTCTCTTCTGTTCCATTGATCTTTGTGTCTGTTTTATATTAAAACTATACTATTTTGAATATGATAGCTTTGCAATACAGCTTGAAATCAGGGAGCATGATGCCTCCAGCTTTGCTCTTTCTTAAGATTGCTTTTCTAGTCTGGATTTCTGTGGTTCCATATACATTTTAGGAGTGGTTGTTCTGGTTCTGTAAAAAGTGCCATTGGAACTTTGATGGGGATTGCACTGAATCTCTAGATAGCTTTGGGCAGTATGGATATTTTAACAATATTAATTCTTTCAGTGTAGGACTATGAAATATCTTTCCATTTATTGGTGTCTTCTTCAATCTCTTTCATTAATATCTTATGGTTTTCTATTTTTAAGTTTCACCTCCTTGGTTAAATTTATTCCTAGATTTTAATGCAAGTGTAAGTGGGATTGTTTTCTTAACTTCTCATTCTGGTAGTTCATTATCAGCATATAGAAACACAACAAATTTCTGTGAATTAATTTTTTATCCTGCAATTTTACTGTATTTTTTAATAGTTCTAACAGTTTTTTTTTTTAATGGAGTCTTCTATATATAATATCATGTCATCTACACAGAGTGTCAGTTTTACTTCTTGCTGTGTGGAGAACAGCCATTCTTTCTGTCTCATCACTGTGTGTGTGTGTGTGTGTGTGTGTGTGTGTGTGTGTGTGTGTGTAGTGGGGTACCCCATCTCTTGTCATCCTTTGGAATTCTGATTCAGGAGAGCCAAGGGAAGTGAAGCCTGGGGTTGGGCAAAAGTCCCCCAAGAGCCCACCCAGCGTCCAGTTGAGAACCGCCATTCCAGAAAGGGTCTTTGAAGACGTTCCACAGCTTTCTATCCCTTTACTTTTCTTTTTTTCCCCCTAATTGCTGTGGCTAGGACTTCCAGTACTATGTTGACTAAAAGTGAGACAGTACACATCCTTGTCTTCTTCCTGATTTAAAGGACAAGTGTTTGGCTTTTCACCACTAAGTATGATGCCAGTTACACTAAGTATGATGCCAGTTATAGGGTTGCCACTCATGGCTTTATTATGTCAAGGTACATTCCCTCACAACACACTTATCTGGGTTTTTATCATAAATGGACATTGAATTTTGATAAGAGCTTTTCCTATGTCTACTGGGATGATCATATGCTTTTTATTGTTTTGTGTAGTATATCACATTGTGGATTTAGAGCCATCCTTTCATATCTAGAACAAATCCCATTTGATTAAGGTGTGTGACCTTTTTAATGTATTGTTGAATTCAGTTTGCTAATATTTTGTTGAGGATTTTTCCATCTATATTCGTCATAGGAATTGTTCCATCATTTTCTTTTGTTGTGGTTTCCTTGTCTGGTTTTGGTTTCAGAGTTATGCTAGCTTCATAAAATGAATTTGAAAGCATTCCCTCCCATTCTATTTTTTGGAAGAGTTTGAAAAGGATTGGTACCGATTCTTCTTTGAATGTTTGGTAGAATTCACCAGTGAAACAGTCTGGTCCTGAACTTTTTTTATTGGTAGGTTTTTGATTACTGATTCAATCTCCCTACCAGTGATGAATTTGTTCAGATTTTTTCTTTATTCATGATTTAGTCTTGGTAAGTTGTATGTTTCTAGTAAGTTATCCATTTCTTCTAGGTTGACAAATTTGTTGGCATGTAATCATTCCTAGTAGTCTCTCAAGAGCCTTTGTATTTCTGTGATATCACTTGTAATGTCTCCTCTTCATTTCTGATTTTATTTAGTTGAGTCTTCATTTTTTTCTTGGTGAGGTGAGTCTAGCTAAAGTTTTGTCAGTTTTGTTGATCTTTTCAAAAAACCAGCTCTTCAGCTGCATTGATCTTTTCTATTATCTTTTTAGTCTGTATTTCTTTCCATTCTGATCTCTGTTATTTTTTTCCTTCCTCGAACTTTTAGCTTTTTTGTTCTTTTTCCTATTCCTTAAGATGTAGATTTATGTTGTTTGAGTTTTTCTTCTTTCTTTTTTTTTTAAGGTTTTTATTTATTTATTTGATGGAGATCATAAGTAGGCAGAGAGATAGGCAGAGAGAGAGGAGGAAACCAGCTCCCTGCTGAGCAGAGAGCCCAATGCGAGGCTCGAACCCAGGACCCTGAGACCATGACCTGAGCCAAAGGCAGAGGCTTAACCCACTGAGCCACCAAGGTACCCTGAGTTTTTCTTGTTTCTTGATGCAGGCTTTTATTTCTATGAACTTCCTTCTTAGAATTGTCTTTGCTGCATCCCATAAATTTTGGTATGGTATATTTCCATTTTTATTTGTCTCAATTTTTTAAATTTCTTCTTTGATTATCTACATTAACTCACTGGTTGTTCAGGAGCAAGAGCATGCTGTTTAATTTCCACATTTTTGTGGTTTTCCCAGGTTTTTTCCTTGTAATTGAGTTCTAGTGTCATAACATTGTGGTTAGAAAACATGCTTGATATGGTTTCAATCTTCTTGAACATAGTAAAACTCATTTTGTGGCTCAACATGGGATCTATCATGGAGAATGTTCCATGTGCACTTGAGAAGAACATGTATTTTGATGCCTTTGGATGGAATGTTTTGTAAATATCAAGTCCATCTGGTCTAATGTATCATTTAGGCTGCTGTTTCCTTATCAATTTTCTGTCTGCATGATCTACCCATTAATATAAGCAGGGTGTTAAAGTCTCATACTATTTTTGCATTGTTGTCAATTTCTCCCTTGCTACCTGTTAATAGCGGCTTGATATATTTTGGTGCTTATATGTTCAGTGCATAGATATTTATAAATATCATATATTGCTGGATAAGCCCTTTATCATTAGGTATAGCCCTTCTTTGTCTTTTGTTACAGTCTTTGTTTTAAAGTCTATTTTGCCTGACATGAGTACAGTTAAACAAGCTTTCTGTTTCCATTTGCATGCAATATCTTTCTCTATCCCTTCATTCTCAGTCTGTATGAGTCCTTCTGAAATGAGTTTCTTTTAGGTAACATATATATGACTCTTGTTTTTTTAATCCAAAGACAGCTACTGTCTTCTGACTGGAGAATTTAATAAATTTGCATTTAAAGTAATATTGATAGGTATGTACATTTTCCATTTTATTGTTTTCTGGTTGTTTTTATAGTTTCTATTACTTTCTCTTCTTTCTCTCTTCCCTTATGGTTTGATAATTTTCTTTAGTTTTTTTTTTTTTTATATTTCTTTATCATTTTGTTTTGTGTATTTATTATAATTTTTTGCTTTGGGGTTACCATGAGGATCACATATAACAACTTTTGTATATAATAGTCTAGTTTAAGTTGATAGCAACTTAAATTTAAATACATTATAAAACTCTGCATTTTTAATCACCCACCCCATTTTTTAAAAGATTTTTGTTTTTTATTTATTCAACACAGAGAGAGAGATCACGAGTAGGCAGAGCAGCAGGCTGGGGGCGGAGAGAGCAGGCTCCCTGCTGAGCAGAGAGCTCGATGCAGGGCTTGATCCCAGGACCCTGAGACCGTGACCTGAGCTGAAGGCAGAGGCTTAACCCACTGAGCCACCCAGGCGCCCCCCCCCATGTTTTGTTTTTGATGTCACATCTTATATCTTTTTTTTTATGGATCCCTTAAGTAATTGTTGCAGTTTTAGTTTATTTTGTAATTAAATATTATTTTTACCTTCATACTAGGTTTATAAGTGATTAATCCACTACCATCACTAAATATTTACCTTTTCTAATGAGATTCTTATTTTCATATGTTTTCTTATCTTTAATTAGTGCTACTTATTTTCAGCTTAAAGATGTTCCTTTAACATTTCTTGGGAGGCTGGTTTAGTGGTGATTAACTCCATTAGCTTTTTCTTATCTGAAAAACTCTTTACCACTCTTACTCTGAATGATAATCATGCTGGGTAGAATAGTCTTGGTTGAAAGTTTTTTCCTTTCAGCACTTTAAATATGTCATAACAGTCCCCTCAGACCTTTAAGGTTTCTGCTGGAAAATCTACTGATAGCCTTATGGGAGTTTTTCCCTTGTAGGTAACTTTGGTTTCCTCTTGCTGCTTTTAAGATGCTCTCTTTAAAAAAAAAAAAAAAAAAAAAAAAATTTTTTTTTTTTGTTTAGTGCAGGGGTGAGGGAAGGGATGAGGGAACCCTAATGGTTTTATGTTTTGGGGGCTGGTCTGTCCAGTGAAGAACCAAGAGTTAGAGTTCCTGATATGAGCACAAATCACTCACTGCTCGGGAAAAAATTCATATTGTGGAGATCCCTCCTGGTTGTGTTCTGCTGTTCCTGGGAAGGGGTTCTTGGCAAGAGCACATTTCTGCCTCTTCTAACCATCTTGATATGGCTCTTTTATCCCTTGTTGTGGGGACACAATTCATTTAGTTTTTAGTACCTTTTCCAGGGAAAGTATTCCCACATGTAGCTGTAGATTTGTTGTGCCCTTTGGAGGAGGGGAATTCATAATCTTCCTACACTGCCTTGAACCACCTATAGAATCCCAGTAAAGCTTTGAAGAGTTACATGTTAAATGAGTTTGGAAATTTTTCTTCACCTAAAACGTATGTGCAAATGAGTCTGGATAGTAAAAACAAATTAGAAAATAAGAAAAATCAAAAGTGCATTTCTTCCAGCTATTATACATGTTATACATACATAAAGGATCAAATATCTCCTAAGGCAGTCATGAAATTTTGGACTCATGACTAATCCATTCATCCCAAGAAAATATTTAGCCTTTAGAAAAGGGCATTATCTCCCAGACCTAAAGCAGATTGTGAGCTTCATCATTTGACCTTTTCATTTGCCTTCTCTTGAGCTGCCACTGCTCCCTAAATTATAAAAAGGAAAATGAGCATCCCTGGGGTTCAAGGGAAAAGACCAGAAGTGACCTGCTCTATATTGCTGACCTAGCAACTTGGGGCAAGACATTTATTTACCAAACCATCAAAAGCAATAGCAAGCAAAGTAGAAAGGAGGGGCAGAAAGAAGGTATCTGGCAGAGGCCAGGTAATCACGGTTGGGAAGAGAAACATGATGTGTTCATGTATGAGAAATAAAAACATTTCACCAGTATCAACCTTCTCTAACCCACACTAGTTCTCCTTTTGTTGATATCCAGAAAAAGGACCACCAAAGACAAGTACATGTTGTTCTACCCTCACAACTGACTGGTCCAAGCTGATATCTGTCCTGGGCTGAGTCAATCAGCTCTCTTTCCCAGGACTGTTGGTCTGGGACCAAAGAGCCTGAGTCAGTCCTGTGCAGTGGCATAAACTGTAAGATGTATAAATCTCAGGAGGATTGGAAGTCATCTTTCTCAGTTTATCTGTACCTGGTCTGCAATAAGCAAAAATTAAACTGACAAGCTGAGAGAAATCAAGAGATAGGGAGACACTATCAGATGCATTCAAGTCCTTCATAGTGAGGCCCAGCTATGACCCTGGTCTTCTAGCAGTTTACTGTCTAACTCTTCCTTCAATTATTCTACATGTAATCATGTAAGAGAAGGGTGGTGCAGTCCAGCACTATAAGAATTTACTCTTGGGGCGCCTGGGTGGCTCAGTGGGTTAAAGCCTCTACCTCTAGCTCAGGCCATGATCCCAGGGTCCTGGGATCGAGCCCTGCATCGGGCTCTCTGCTCAGCAGGGAGCCTGCTTCCCCCTCTCTATCTGCCTGTCTCTCTACCTACTTGTGATCTCTGTCTGTCAAATAAATAAGTAAAATCTTTAAAAGATAATAAAAAATAAATAAATTAAAAATTTTAAAAGGAATTTACTCTTAGTTAAGTACACAGACCCAGCGTGCAAAGGCCAATCTTTATAGAATACAGAAATTAGGGTCAAGAAAAAGATAAATTCTGTGCCACACATGAGATAATCCTTTAAAAATAAATTTTCCTAAGTTAATTTGAGTTGGGTTTTGGCTGTTTATAGACAAGAAAAATCTAAATACTTGATTTTTTAAAAAGATGCGATACCTAAGTCCCTGCCAATATAATAGGGGACTTAGCGGATGATTTGTTTGAGAAGCAAAGACCTCCATGACATTTGCCATCTGAGTGTGCACCAGTCCTTCACCTTGTTGGTCCTGGAGTTCTTTGGAAACTGATTCCTCATATACATTGATATATGTACATACATGTATACATAAGTTTATGGCTATTGGGCTTTTGCTTAGCACCAGAGGTTAAGATCAATATGTCCTCTCCCTGATTCAGTGCATCTCAAAATAATGTAAGATTATTATGGGGGAGTGATAAAGACAATTTTGCAGTCCTCAGAGAAGTTTTGACAGTTTCCAATCTTCTAAAACTATATGAAAGACTTTGAGAAAGCATATAAAATGCCAATGTGATAAGCATTATATGTGAAAGCATATATAAAGTTTATATTATAAGATTGATTAGAAGACCAGGTCTCATGCAAGCATTTATAATTGACACCTGAAGGTAGAAATTTCTATCATATCAATGTAAAGAAAGCACCTGAGCAAAAGGTGATGGTCCCAAGAATTGTATGATAGTATTAACAGGTTTTGATATTTGGTTACCAAACATCGAGATTCATGCTAGTTTTTTTGGCCTTATCCAAGTAGACAGTTCTACCAGCCTGAAATATTAAAAACATCTGAATTAACATTCAATATAACTTTGTAAAGATTAAGCCATTTACCAGGAACAAGTTTGTCCCACAGGGAAAAATATATTATTAAATTTATGTATAAGATTTTCATATAAGTTTTAAGATAAATTATATAACTTCATGTAATATTTTAGAATAAAATATTAACTAATTTAGGTATCTTTTATTTAAATAAATTCTTATTCTCTTCATATCCGTGTCTTAAAGACCACTTAGTAAGCACCACAAGTAGATGCTGACAAGTCCATGTTTCCTCCCAAATGCCCAATTCTTAGGGCCCAAGAGCTTCCAAGGCACATAGATCTGCACTTTGGGAGTTAGCAGGTGTAAGAGGCACAGTTTTCAGCCCGCCCTGCCAACACCGTCAAGGTTAGCTTCTTCCCCAGATTTTGCAGATCATTGATATTTGAGCTTCTATTCAAACTTGAAACAGACTGGCTTCCTCATGAGGAAAAAGTCCATTTCTCTCCCAGCCTCCTTATACGCCACAAAACGGAAAGCAAAGGTGAGCGCAAGCAGTTGACAGTGTCCCTTCATGGTTTCCCAGCAACATAGATGCATTTCTTAATTACAAGTTGGACAAGGGCCAGAGAGAGCCCGCTGAGGCCGCATCTAGTCTCTTGCTCCTCCAGGTGCCCCATGTTCTGTGCCTCTACTTTGAACGGCCTTGCCTTTCTCTCTTGAGATGCTCTAGGGAAGAAGTCAGATAAGTCACGGAGCTACCAGGAGCAGCCTCCACAGCCGCCATGGCCACCGCTCCCACCTCTTATCTACCTTCATCACTGTGCAGCCTGTCCATAGAAAAGCTGCGCCAACTGTGCGCGTAGACAAGACTATGCGCACGGAGGGGCTTGGGGAGTGGGGAGACGGGAAGGAAGGACAGAGAGGATCTCCTGTTTGCCTCTTTCTGACACCAGTTCCTTTCCCTAGTTATAATTTTTTACGGCCAACTTCAGGACAAGTCTCCTTTGAAATATAGCAAACTATACCGCCAAGGTCGCATTCAGTTTTCCGAGCAGACCTTCAGCACCCCCTGCACAGAGGGCAGACCTACCTGTCCGGCTCCTCATTAAGCAGCGATCTTTATCACAGCCCCACTGCTTTCACCACCGTCTGACCGGTGCCAGGAAGTTTTGATTTATAAGCTGGAGAGTGAGAGAAAAGAGCCTTAAAATGGTTTCAGGGTGGAGATTTCTTTTCCTTTTTAATGAGCATATTTAGGCTGTTACGAGTCAAGTTCAAAATTCGAGTCACATATGAACAATTTTTATAGGAGGAGGAGTAACCTGATGTTCAAATTCATTTGCCTCCCATTTTGAAGTAATTCATCTTTAAAATTTCTGTGAAATTTCTACAGAGTTGCCCAGAAAACGGCACCAACCATCTGTAAGTAAAAACAAAAGCTCTCCATAGTATATATCACAGGTTCAAAGCACTTCGGCATGGGCAGATGGAACACGTTATTAAAAGAATTTAACTGCAAGAAGAGCTACCGTAATTACACAGCAGCTGGTCTAATGTTGACAAAACAACTTTTAAAGGCTTTCAGAAGCCTTAAAGGCTAATCAATTAAAAAGGCATGAATAGTAATGTGCATCCTACCCTTAACACAGCGAGCTGCATCGCCCGCAAATACAGTGAGGTTTTCATTTTGAAACGATCATTTCTTATGTCCTACAATTAAGCTGAACACGTGCATAAATTCTAAGTCATGTCTAGGTGAGACCATTATACTTAAAATAAAGTAAGTCCATAAAACTCAATTATAAACATTGAACTGAAGGAGCATTTCCATAGTAGCGAAGTTATTCTCGAAGTGCCAATAGCTCGTGCCAGAATTTGGGCTTACTTTACCAGTAAACACTAGAGAAGTGTTTTAGAGCATTGTCTATATTGGCCAAGGATACACTGAAGGCATGAAGAATAAATGAATGAACGGATGAATGTTGGAATGAGTCTGTCCTTGGCATCCAAGGAACAATGACTCAATCCCCATGAGATTGGCCCTGGGGTCATGTTGGATGGGTATCCTCTGCCAGGACCTGCCAGTTTTCGTCAAGGTCCAACTGAAGTTGATCTCTTCCAAGGCACCCTTCACACTTCCCATGAGGCTTGCTTCTGTTCCCAATCCCTTACAGTCAGAAAATTAGAAAGGATTTATGTATCACTGGACCCAATCCTTTCTAGAGCCCTGCTAACTTTTTCTTCCAAGGCCCAGATAGTAAATAATTCGGGCTTTGTGGGCCATAGGATGTCATCACACCCACCCACTTCTACCACTGTAGTGGGAAAGCAGCCTGCACCAGATTTAAGCAAATGGGCATGGCTGGACACTGATAAAAATATTTACGAAGGGAAGCAGGAAGCTGGGTTTGACCCACAGTTGGTAATTCTCTGACCCCTGCTCTACCAGTGTGAGTCCCCTATTCCCACACAGGGTCCAGGGAGCCTCTTTGGCGACGTTTCCAGTGAAGAAGGCTAATCCCCTCAGAGCAGCCTCTTCCATTTTTGTGAAGATTTCCCTTCCACTGGCTACAAGGAATCCCTCCGTAACCAGCAGTCACCGTCACACCTTCATCTTCTGGGCACCCTGCCCACTCCTCAACCATTCTCCCACCCCGCAGTGCCCTGCAGAAACAGACCTTCCAAAACCCCTTTTCTTTAACTAAAGACAATACCACCAGTGTTGCCTTCTGGAGCCCCAGAGAGGAAGCCTAATACCTCTCCCACCTGAAGGGCCTCTATGTTTTGGAAGACAACTGTGGGATACGGCATTTATGGTCTGCCCCACTCACGTGGGATCCATCTCATGAGGCTTTTATTGTTAGTTTTCTTCTTCCATGTACACATTTTTTCCTCTTCATTTAGACGGCAAGTGGAGCATAGTCCCTGGCACATAAGCTCCATTTAGTTTTATGAGTGAGAGTGGCAGAATGACCACAGAAATATCAATCAACAAATCTTTTTAAACACCTTTCTCCGCAAATTCAGCGGGGACGGCTTCCCATGTAGGAGGTGGCCCCCTCACCACAGCCGCTGCAAGACTGCTGGTGTGTCAAGCTTCCTCAGATATAAAGACTGATCTCTGAGACGCAGAAGGCCTCCTCTCTCTACCTTCTAGCACCCACCAGGATTCTGGTGTGAATTTTTTTTTTTTTTTAAAGAAATGTTGAAGGAAATTCTTTTTTTTTTTTTTAGGTTTTATTTTTTATTTATTTTACAGAGAGAGATCACAAGTAGCAGAGAGGCAGGCAGAGAGAGAGAGAGAGAGGAGGAACGGGCTCCCCGCTGAGCAGAGAGCCCAACACGGGACTCGATCCCAGGACCCTGAGATCATGACCTGAGCTGAAGGCAGAGGCTTAACCCACTGAGCCACCCAGGCACCCTCTGGTGTGGTACACTGTAACGTGGCACACTGTAACACCAACATCCCAGCTGAGCATTGGGAGGCCAGGCCCACTGTCTGTCCTGGTCCCCCACCTTACAGCAGCCTTATCTCAGTCATTTTCATATCCTGTGCTTTTATCCCTCTCCTTAATAATCACTACCCCAGAGCCACACTTACACTGTCAGTATTTATGCACAAGCACACAGTAGGCCTTCGGTATTCCACTCTCAAACTCAAGAAATCAATAAGAATCTTGAGAGTGCTTCTTATAAACAAGGAATTCTCCTCAGGGTAAGAAACTGGGTCCCTCACAGAATTCTTCAAGGCACAAGTAAAACAAGTTTCTCACTATGTTACCTCTAAACTCTACTCCCCAGAATCACTCTCTTTCACAATCAATCATAAAATATTCAAATAGGCTATCTTTTTTTTTTTTTATTTCTTTTCAGTGTTTCAGAATTCATTGTTTATGCACCACACCCAATGCTCCATGCAATACAATGTGCCCTCCATAATACCCACCACCCTAAATATCTTAGTGAGAAAAGAGTCTTTAAGACCAGGACAAATATCTCGTTTCATTTAATGTCACTTTATCTTTTCATGTTCCTTCCCCCCACCCCTGTGAAGAACAGGAAGGAGATACTTCACAAAGTCCTGTCTCACGTGCACTCTTCAGCAGTAATCCCAGATGTGGAGTCTCTCCATGAAAGACCTACTTGGGGGCACTCGTTGAGGGGTAGAGATGCCGCAACAAGGGGACGCTAGGCACCTACCCATTCCACGCTCCAGAAAGCCCAAGACAAACCATCAGGTCTACTGTATTGGACAGTGGACACCAGCCATTTGTGGCCACTTAAATCTGAGTTAGTTAAAAATAAATACAATTTAAAATCTAGTTCCTCAACTACACTAGCCACCTTTCAAGTACTCAGAAGCCACATGTGGCTAGCAACCACCATGTTGGCCAGTGCAGATAGAGGATGTCTGTCACCCCAGAAGAGACTAGAGAGTTCTACCAGACAGCACTAGTGGGTCCAGTGCACTTCTCAGTGATTGCCGCTCTCTAGCCAACACGTATGAGGCTTGGCTGGTAAACGGTCAAGGCCTCCTGGAGCTATACTCTGTACCTCCTTGAAACCCAAAGGAAAAAGTGGGGTCTGGAAATATCACACCTGGTAGTGCCAAATAATTAACACCACATTTTTGTGAAGGTATTCTTTAAGTAAAATTAAAAATAAAAAGATGGGGCGCCTGGGTGGCTCAGTGGATTAAAGCCTCTCCCTTCAGCTCAGGTTATGATCTCAGGATTCTGGGATCAACCTCTGCATTGGGCTCTCTGCTGAGTGGAAAGCCTGCTTCTCTTCCTCTCTCTCTGCCTGCCTCTCTACTTGTGATCTCTGTCTGTCAAATAAATAAATAAAATCTTTAAAAAAATAATAAATAAAATAAAAAGAAATACATAATTTTTCTTATCTCAGGGAGTTCTGCCAAAGTCCCTAGCCTTTGCAATCCATGAGAAACTTGTACACAGAATAAAAAAGAAGCCAGAGTCTCATCTGGAGTCTAATAAAAAGTAGGGGACAGGGACCAGGATCAAAATGTCTCTACTTGTTCTGAACTCAGCATCCTTTTATTATTTTATGAAATTCATTTTTGGTTTAATTATCATTTTGCATGGAAAAGGGAGTGGGACATCTTTCATTTATAAAGTAGGACTCCAAAGTTCCTGAGAAAGCATTAAAATACTTATGTGGCTTAGGGGGCACCTGGGTGGCTCAGTGGGTTAAGCCGCTGCCTTCGGCTCGGGTCGTGATCTCAGGGTCCTGGGATCGAGTCCCACATCGGGCTCTCTGCTCTGCAGAGAGCCTGCTTCTCTCTGTCTCTGCCTACTTGTGATCTCTGTCTGTCAAATGAATAAATAAAATCTTTAACAAACAAACAAAAAAAAAAAAGAGTCTGAACCTTGGTTCATTCCACTGTTTAAAAAAAAAAAAAAATACTTATGTGGCTTAGATTTATCACCAGGCAAGGGGAAGTCAGTCAATAATCTGCCTCTGGTTGGCACAGCATATAATTTTTCTCAGGTTTACTGAAATTGCCATATCTCTAAAATCTAAGAACAAGAGAACCTTGCTAATAAATTTTAAATTTCCCACATAGTTACTTTGGAGAATGTAAAATTATGAGAGTAACTAAATTCAAATTCCAGGCTGCTTTCTGAAAGATGAGATGACCTCCTGATAGTCTATAAAGTCTGGGGAACATCTGTTTTGATAACATATGTACTTAAAATTCCCCACATGTCAGTTTCAAGTTACTACAAAATATAAGGCAGCACCAGCTGCAGGGATAAGGAGGAAAAGCTGTTAGCAAAGTGCCAGGAAATGTTCAAGATTTTAATTGGGACCAAGTCTCTTTACCATTTGCATATCATGATCCTAGGAAACAGACCAGAGACTAGAAATCCTACCCCTTCCACTTTCTCCACAAGAGAAAATTCTACTGTGATCTTGGTATGTTTTCCCTTATTACATTCCTATTAAGGAACTACGGATGTGTTTAATTCTGGTACCCTTTTTTAAATTGAAGTGTAATTGACACACAATGTTACATTAGTCTCAGATGTACAACCTAAGGATTTGACAAGTTTATATGTGATGCTGTGCTTACCTTTAGCATAGCTACCATCTGTCAGCACACAACACTGTTACAATACCATCCGTTACATCTCCTGTGCTGTACCTTTCATCCCTGTTACTTATTCATTCCATAACCTAAAGCCTGTACCGTCCACTCCCTTTCACCCATTTTGCCCATCCCTCCTACCCCATTCCCCTTTGGCAACCACCAGTTTGTTCTCTATATTTATGGCTCTGTCTCTTTGTCTTTTTTTACGTTCCACATGTAAGTGAAATTGTGGTATCTGAAAGACATGGTATTTGTCTTTCTCTGACTCATTTTACTTAGCATAATACCCTCTAGGTCGATCCATGTCCTTGCAAATGGCAAGCTTTCATTTTTATGGCTGAGTAATATTCCATTTTATAGATAGACAGATACATAGGTAAAATAGATACAGATGGATATAGATAGATTTATATCTACCTATCTATCTATAGCAATTTCTTCTTTATCCATTCATCTATTGATGGACACAGGCTGCTTCCATATCTTGACTATTGTAAATAATGCTGCAATAAACAGAAAGGTGCATATATCTTTTCAAATTACTGTTTTCATTTTCTTTAGGTAAATATCCAGTTGTGGAATGACTAGATGACATGCTATTTCTATTTTTCGTTTTGGGGGGACCTTCCATACTGTTTCCCATGATGGCTGTACCAATTTACCCTCCTACCAACAGTGCACAAGGGTTCCCTTTTCTCCACACAGCCTTGCCAACACTTGCTGTCTTTTTGATACAAGCCATGGTGACTGGTGTGAAGTGGTATTTTATTGTGGTTTCAGTTTGCTAATTCTGGAGACTCTTAACCAAAATGCCCTCCCCTCATTCTCCTATCCATCCAAATATTGCCCATTTTCACAGATCAGTTCAATTCTCACACTTTCTATGACAGTGGCTTCATGCCTTCTAGTCCACAAATTCCTACTTCTCTCTGTACTTACAGCACATAATAAAGGATCATTCATCTGCAACTTAATTGCCCTCCTTCTGCTCTGACACCCTGATCTAATCCCTTCATGTGCACGGATCTGCTCCCATTTCCTGGCTCTTACAGTGACAGTGATGCTCCCAGTTACCTCTCCCCAGAACTCATCCATATTCCCAACACCTATTCCATATCTCCACTTGGAAGCCTAACAGTATCTCGAATGTAAGATGTCTAAAGCTGACCCGATCCTTTTCCGAATCTGTTCCTCCTCAAGTTTCCTATCTCAGTAAATGACAGCCCTGCCCTTCCAGGTATCAGCCATCTGACTCTGCTCTCTGACTCATGCGCTGCATCCTACCCACAGTAAATCCTACCTCCTGCACTCTTTCCAAACAGAGAGAGAGGCCCTTTCACCACCTCCACTGCAACCACGTGGATCTAAGCCAACCTCATCTGGATTGCAACAGCCTCCTTCCAGCCTCCCCTCCCCTCCCTTCTATTATTTATTCCAACAGTAGCCAGTGATTTTTAAAATCATACAATTAATCAGGTCATTCCTTGATGTAATTTCTTCTAATAGCTCAACTGACGCAGTCCCAAAAGAGAGAAAAAGAAAGAAAGAAAGAGGAAAGAAAGGGACGGAGAGAGGGAGGGAGAGGAGGAGGGAACATCTTTCCATAACCACTAAGGCCCTGCACTATGGGCGGCCTGCCACCTTAGGCTTTTGAGCTTTTACTACTCTCCCTCTGGCTTACTTCATTCCTGACACAGGTCTGCTTGCTGTTTTGAGGGTGAGGCATGATGCTAAGGCAGCACTTTTGCATTTCTGCCTGGAAGGCTCTTCCTGCCGAGGTGCCCAAGGCTCCCTCCCTTCCCTGCTCCAGGTGCTATGTGAAGCTTTCCCCATCAGGTCTCCTACGACCATGATATTCCAAGTTACCAACTGCTTCCTGTCCACCTCAGACACTCCCTCCTCCCCTCTTTAGTTGCTCCGAGGCTCTTATGACCATCTAACATACTGCATATTTTCTTATTTATTTCTTTACTTTCTGCCTCCGCCCTTGTAATATGTAAGCTCTAAGGGGACAGGGATTCTGTGAGCTTTAGTCACTGCTTTCTCCCCAGAGATTTTGCATGTTTAATTTGCCATTGTGTTTCCACCTTGAACTGTGACTGACACAAATTGATCCTCAAATATTTAAAGCGAAAGACAGAAACCAATTACAAGTCCTGTAAGGACAGTTGCCATGCCTTACCGTTCCTTTTTATATCCCTGGATAGGGCCCAGAGAAAAGTACTTGTTGCCTGATTACTGCTATGTTTACATTGGCAAATGTAAAATGTTAGGTCATTCAAAGTGTTGGACATGTTAAATGTAGACAGTGGTGATGCAATATTGAGATGTAACCATTTTTAAAAGATTTCAAAGCTGTTTAAACTTAAACTCATAATCTCTATTCAAGTATGAACAATTCTCAAAATCACCAATAAGAGACAGTTTCCTAAGTGCTGCCAAAATACCGATACAACTACCTGCCCAAAAAAGACAGGAAGAGGAAATCTCAATGCTATAATTTATCAGGTAAATTACAGCACATAAAATTTCAGTGCCAACCCCCAAAACAAGCTATTTGGTTTTGGGGGGGGGGGGGTTCTCCTTTAGGTTGGTTATTAAAATGGACAGGTGCTTTTAATAAATCAACAATGCCAAGCAATGAGAATGGTGATGACCGAGAGGAACTGTTAGGGAATTACAAAACTGGGTCAGTTCAACAGAGAAAGGAAGAGACTTTCCCCTCCCCTGCACACACCCTGTCATCTCCTGAACAACTAGCCTTTAACAAGGGAGACTGACTAGTCAGTAAGTCTCAGGAATGGTTCAATCTTTCTACACATCCAGAGCGTTTCCTATAAAAACATCAATAATCAACTACAGACCAACTACACACTAGATTCTTTTTCACATAAGATAATTTGAAGACTAAGCATAGAATTTTATGGAAATCTTTCATCCATAAAATGATTGAGCATCCCGAAAGGGGAATGCTATCACATGCCAAAACAAACCCTACCTAACATTTTTACGGCACTGAGGTTCGGGCCCATAGGGAGCATCTCACCCCTACGTGAGAGGACCTGCATCTCCTCCAAAATTCACTGAGCTGCTGAAGAACAGAATCAACTGCTCAGATACAATGCTTCTGTTTTCTATGGGAACCACTAAGTAGAATTCTTACCTGTGTATTTGTTTAAAAACAGAAAATAAACATTAGACACTAGTATCCTATTTGCAGGTTATAAAAATGTACTTTCAATTGTTAACAAACACAGGGTTGTATGTCACATAATGATTACATGACTGGGACAGTGGTGACAATTACAGAGAGCACTATTCATGAGTGGATCTGCTCATTTATTCGGCAAACAGAGTAGGGAGAGTCTCTGCCCATCAAAAATCTAGTGAGTATCTATGTACTTTGTGCCAGGGCTTGCAATGACTGATGAACCAAGGAGCCGTGCATATGTTTAAGTGAACAGGAAAGGTGGCTTCTAAAAAATGAGTGTTGAATTAAAAAACCAGAGCACAGCGTGGTTTGGAATCCTTGCCAAGACAACTCGAGGTGAGAAACATGAGCCCTCCACATTAAGCCAATATTGTTATGCCTTTTATCATTTGGTAACAGAAATACTTACCAATTGTCCACCCGATTTCAAAATTAGATTTAGAGTTTAAAAATATAATTAAATGGATACAGCTAATCCCAATTTTTTTTTTTTAAACAAGACAGGAATAACTAAATGGGAATATCGATGATTCCTCAGAGATAAGCTTGGGTTCAAACAACACAACATTTGACGAAGATTCTTAAAAATTTAGAATGGAGGAGGACACATAACTAACACTTAGAAATAGCAGAAAATGTAAATTCAATTGTAAAGTGAAACTGGTATCAGATTTTGGCCTTTATATCCTAACACTGCCTCATAATTTTTTTTTTTTTTTTTTTTTTTAATATCTGAAGGGGTGCCTTGGTGACTCAGTCAGTTGAGCCTTCGGCTCAGGTGGTGATCCCAGGGTCCTGGGATCAAGCCCCACATCGGGCTCCCTGCTCAGCGGGAAGCCTGCTTCTCCCTCTCCCACTCTCCCTGCTTGTGTTCCCTCTCTCTAACAAATAAATAAAAAATCTTAAAAAAAAAAAAAAAACCTGAAGGAAATCAAATGCATAGGCCACTGTAAATCATCTGCTGTAAAGTACCTAGAGGGTAACATACAGAGATTCAGATTAGCCTAATGTTAGAGAATTCACAAAGTGCAGTGATTACAATGTGAAAAACAGCCAGTGGGAATCCTTACTCTTCCTGGAAGCGCAAGAGATTACAATGGCCACCCTCTATTCCTCCGCCCTCTACCACCTCTGCAGGTGGAGCGTTTTCAGTAGGGAAAGGCGGAAATCCAGACCAAGCCATGCTATCCTGTGGACATCCGTAAGGGCTGCCCCACCCTCCTCAGAACACTGCAGCTTCTTTATCAGGTCCTCATCAACCAAAGGGTGAATCTGGCAGGAGCCAAATTTAAAAAAAAATAAAATAAAATCTAAGATTGGTATTGGTGGGGCAAGGTAAGATAAACATCTTCTGGAATCCCGAAGATGAAGGGAAGAGCAGTGCACATTTTGTATACATTCAGTATTTGTCTTTTCATCTCGCTGTTACAGCTCTGTGATTAATTGCATTGCTTTGCTCAGAAATTCCTCTGCCAGAATAAAATCTGGGTCTTGTGCAAATTGTGCTTTTCTGAAATCTTATCCCCTCTATTAGCATAAATGTTTCAATATTTTTGTTAAGGGTGTGTGGGTGTAGGTATGGGTGTGTTTGGGAAAGTCGTTATTTGTGTTTTGACTGCTGGTGATTTTATGTAGTCTAAAATATAAAAGGAAAGAGGAAATTGCATACCTTGCAGCTTTGCACTCTCTCAGTGTGCTCCACTCTTAAACTAGATGCAGGGATTTTCTAACAGAGTACATTTTTTATCAAAAGGTTTATAAACAACACACAAACTCTTCTAGGTAAGAAGCAAGGGGCTAGCTAGAAAAGAAACAGAAGAGAGACAAACTATCTAACTATAGATTCAGAGAATCGAAAACCCAGAACAAGCTCAGACATCAGCTAACCCAATAGAGTATGTCATAACGAACACTGACCCTCAAGATATGCCTTCAAAAGGGGTGCTATTGTCAACGATGTTTGGGGTTCACTGAGTAGTGCATTTCCTTTCAGACATTTCGGATGATATTCAGCCACTAATGTTCCAAAGTCTTGCAACTTAAAAAAAAAAAAAAATTACAATTCAACCCACTGTTTCCCAAACATAGTGCGCCATCACACCCCTTTTTCTGCCTTCAACATTCCACAGAACGGGTGTCTCTTCTTGCAGATCCTGTTCGAGAAGTGCTGATCTTGTATAATCATTTCACAGATGAGGAAACAGACATTCAAAGTTAACTTGTTTGGCCCAGATCCGGTAATTAATTCGTGGTTGATAAGCCAGAATAGCATGACTGGAGTCTAGGTTAATACGGGGAAACAAGCACAGAGCCCAGCACCTTTGCTTTCCACTCAGATCTCACTGCAAAATGGTCGCCTCTCCTGAGTCTCTATCGCATTCCCCTCAGATTCACCTTACATTCCCTCAACTTCTGCTTGTCTACTTGACCAATGTGTGTAGCTGTTAACGGGCTCAGATTCATTCATTAGTGACTGTGTCCTTCCCAACCCCCCCACCCAAGCCTTTTAACAAAGACTTACCAGGGAGCGGCTTTCATGGAGGCCGTGGCAGGAACACAGCATATAATTTAAGGCAGATAGGGCTTTGTGTTTCTCCTCAAATTTATTCACATTTATTCTAGGGATTCCCCAGATAAGACTAGAATCAGACCAGCTAGGGAACATTTTCTCAAACTGATCATAAAGTAGGTGACCCTTTCCTTATTGTTCAGTCCTTTGGCTCCTTTTCTTCACTCTTCCTTTTTCCTCTTCCATAGTCAACCTTAGAGAGCTCAGCAACCCTCCTGCTGTGTCAGAGTGACCTTGGGGGAGATGAGTTCCCCCACAGGCCTGCTATATAGCACTCAGCATTTCCTGAATTTGCTCAGCCTAGCTAGAAATAACCCATTCTGGCAAAGGTCCTTCTCAGAGAGTTCCCACACTGAGAAGAAAGTACCATTACAAAATGTATCTTTGTTTTAATGCTATTCCATCAGATGCTACCTATTGGCCTTCATTTAGAAAGCTGTGCCTCTAAATAGCTTTGGTGGGAAAAATATCTTTTGCATCCTGTTGCTCATCCCTTGCCCAGCTTGGCTATGCCACAGAACAAACACCAGCAACAGTGCAAGATGAACCCACAGTTGTTTCTCAGAACTGGGTGGAGTCGATGTTGATCCTGCCACATCTCACCTAGGGCTCCTTAAAACAACATTGTAAATCAGCTGGCTGTGATTCCAATCTATGACAATGGAACAGGAAAGAAGAAGAGTGGCTATCAGAGATTGAATCTTGCCTTGTCTAGGTCTCCGTTTTAAAGTGCCAGCCCTAACTATGCAAGTGACGGTCTCTGGTGAGAAGCAGGCCATATGGGAGATGGTTTGTAAAAGAGTTTTTCAATAGCGTAGAATGATTTTGTATATCTTTAGCTATATATAGCACATGTGATATATTGTCCCCTAGTTTATTCTACTAGAATAAGACTCAAACACACTGAACATATGCGATATGCATAGTTAGGGAGCCACCATGTAACCTAAAGACAACACCATTGAGGGGTTAAGAAATGACATATGGATAATAAATCTGGGTGATAGGAAGGAGAATGATTATTTTCTTCTGTCAGTATTTCTGTTGTTTTTGTTGAACTGAAATGATCTGTGAACTTTAAAAAGCACAGTACATCTTAGTATGAAAGTGTGATCAGCCAGTTTTTTATATCCACCTGTGAAGATGGCATACCTATCTTTCCCAAGCCTTCCGTCATGGTGACTAGCAGCTTGGAGTCTGTTCCTTATAAACCTCAATACTAGAAGGTGTTTCTGGGAAACAAAAGTAGGGAAGCGTCTCTGAAGAGAACAGTCATGGCTTGTAGTATTTGTTCTTCATGGACATCCAGAGACTAGATTTTCCATTGGCAGAGAAGTGAAGCCAAGTAAAGGTTAGCAAACCAATCCATCCCTTCCATCTCAACCAATCTTTTGTGATGCTCCCATCCAATCTTTACAGCTTCTTCTCTATGAAAGTCCTAATTCTCCTCCATATACTTTTGAGGGATTACTCTGTGTAAGACAATATGCTTCTGCTGGCATTCAAGAGAAATAAGACATTATGAAAATAATAAGCTACATGTAAGAAACATGTCGGTTTGAAATACAAGCATAAGTAAAAGAGTAAAATTTTTACTGAGAGGACAATCAGGAGAAAAGGCATCTGTTGGAAGCATGCATTGAACTAGGACCTGAAGGGTGAAAAGATTGTCAGTTGGGAAGTAATGGATATAAGGACATCCTAACCAAGGACATGTGTGACCAAGAGTCAGACTGCTACAAAAGTTTCTGGAAATTCACTCAGTTGGGTGATTGGGAATATGAATTAAAAGAATTTCATAAAAGAAAATTCTTCTATGAAGTTATACATAAAAGAAAAACCATGTACTTCTAATACCAGTCCTTTGATCTTACATGGAAAGATACTACATAAATGCAGAGTATTACTTCTATTAAAGCCAGTATTTTTAAGTAGTAATATTTTTTGAACACTTGAAAGTGGGATTTTTTCCTCTTCCAGATAGAAAAATTCTAAGAAATTGAATGTATTCTGCATGAATAATCAAGTCAAAGAACAGTGAAGATCTACAAAGCAAGAAAAGAACAAATTCCAGGAAGATGTGCTGTATCTTTTAAATTATTGATTATAGATTTCAGCTCTCAGAAGCCAAAAACTCTGTTTAACTTTGTTTGGTTTAAATACCAACATTATGCCACACTTTCAGTTGCTCAAAACTATTTTAGTAGGTCAGCATTAATGGGTAGTTTTAAATGGAAAAAAAAAAAGTGTTGGTTCCTACTCACCTGGGAATTTAAAGTTTAATTTGAGCAGCCCCTTGATTTTATAGTTGAAGCAAATGAAGTCCAGACAGTGGGGGACTAACTTGCTAAAGGTCACCCAGCTAGTTAATGGCAACCAGTTAAACTGGAGGAAACTAAATAACTTTCCCAAGGTCACAGAGTTGGAAACTGGTGGGGCAGAATTACAACCCAGGAGAACCTAGACCCCTAAACTTTACTGGGCTCTGCTTCTCTGCCAATGGACAATTAACATAATCCTGCCAAGTACATAGAGCGCTGTAGATAAAAAGCCATATAAACAAAAGTAGAGGGTAATAAATGCCATTATTGTAAGTGCAAGTAAATGTATAATTATTTAAATTGCTTTAATGGCATAAAGGAACTAGTATTTCTAGATGTCTTGATGGAAACTTAAATACATTTCTAACTTACTATACAACTCAGTACTGAAAAGGAAAAAGTGAGATGAGAATAATGCAATCTTTATTTCTCCTACCTTCTATGCATAAAAACATTAAGAAATACATTTTTGGAAAATGGTCTCCCATGGAGCACCTGTGTGGCTCAGTGGGTTGGGCCTCTGCCTTTGGCTCAGATTGTGGTCTCAGGGTCCTGGGGTTGAGCCCCGCATTAGGCTCTCTACTCGGCAGGGAGCCCGCTTCCCTCTCTCTCTCTGCCTGCCTCTCTGCCTACTTGTTATCTCTGACTGTAAAATAAATAAATAAAAAATCTTGGAAAAAAAAAAGGAAAGAAAATAGTCACCCAATATCCTGCCGCTCAAACATAATAACTATATTGTTAATCATTTAGAATTGCTTAAAGATACTTGTTTTGATAATTCAGGTAACAATCTTGATTTTCTTCTTCATGGCAGAGACGGCAGGACAATCCTGGGTTTAAGAACTCTTACATCTATGGCTTCTGAAAGGTCTGTCAAAAGATGAGAATTCCTTGCCTAGTACTTCTGTCTCCCCTAAAAACCTATTATGTGGCAATCACTCACACATATACCTACACATTTCTTGAACCTATTTTTAATTTTAGCCTGCATGCCTTCTTGGCAAGAGAGAGAATGAGGCTGAGCAGGTGGGGGGGGTGGGGGGTTAGGGGAATTACATAGTCTTTGGGCTTATTACTTTCTGTCCCAAGTCTCTTACTTTCAAATGTCAATAGATGTTTTCTAGTTCTACGTTTCCACTTTCATGAAAAACAATCTGCTCACTCTATGTGTAATGTGTGCCTGAGAATTTGACTTCCAGTATCCGTCTAGCTCTTCTTTTATAGAAACCTGATAAGGGTAAAAAAAAAAAAAAAAGTCAACCTTTCTGCTGACAGGAACCCTAAGGTTACCAGCCAAATCCCCAGAGAGCTGTCACTTCCACACTAAGTTCATCAACAAATTAAAGTAACGGCCACCTGGTCTTAGTGATTTCTCTTTATCTAGTCTGTGGATTAGGTCTGTAATGTCCTGAGCATTTATCATTTTGTCTGTTTCCTCCTATATGCTTATTGCTTGGGAAAGTCTGGGTGTAAGAATATTACTCAGTGAAAGGTGAAGCAAGGGTTTCATTTACACCGTTTTTTGTTTTTTGTTTTTTTTAAATCTGTGAGTATATACTTGGTACGATGTAGGCCAGGTGCTTCCACAATTCTCATTTCACAGTATTTAAGAATCTTTCCCTATTGTTTTAGGAATCCACTGCAAGGATTTTTTCAAATTCATGATTGGCTTTCTTATTTTTGTGTGCCTGGGATTTGTCACCTTTTGCAAGCTTGAATCAGTAATCTGACCCTTCAAAATTTTCTTTTTCATTACATATATCTAAGTAAGAGCTCATTTTAGTTTTTTTTCCTTTGTAATCAGTTTTTCAAATAGCTTGAAAACAAGCCCCTTTTTTTTTTATCATAAGTTATCATAAAGAAATTCTACTCCCCACTTTCTTATGGATAATTTAATTAAGTATTTATCTCCATTTTTTCCTCTTACATGTCTGCATTGAATTATCTTTCAGAGAACTGATTACGTACTTGATGTCTTTCTTTGGAGTCCTCTCTCCCATTAGAGTATCAAATTAAATTGAAATATATATATTCCTCATTATGTGCTCCAATCTGCATCGCATCTGCAAAGTACTCACTCAGTGAACATTTCCAGGATGAACATAAGATACCAACAGGTAACAATCATGGGACATTTACTGGGTGTCACGTTCCACACTAAGTATCTGACAAGCATCGTGTCATTAATTCTCAGGCATTAGACTGTAAACAGGGGCGAGGAGTCTGTCCATGTATCCCTAGCACCTACAGCAGTGTTGGCATTTAGTAGATGCTCACTGAATGTTGCCATAAAGATAAACTCAAAAACTGCATGAGATAGGTGTCATTACTATACATGTTTTACACACAAGAAAACGTATATATTTTCCTATGTGCCTCTCTGAAGCACAGAGAGGTTCGATTGCTTTCTGAGGTCCCACAGTTAGTATGTGAAGCCAAGACTCACTTCCAAAGCCCAGATACTTAACTAGGACTTATTACTTGGAAACTCAATACCTACCTACATTCTACATTAAGGCAAACAAAATTAATTCTATTTATCTTAACAAATATTATACAATGTTACAAATCAATATTGTGAGCAATAATTTCCCAAAAAAAGATTTGAAAATGATGGGTTTTTAATAATAATCAGATAGGCAGATAGGTATCTCTATGTTCCTTATTGCTAACCATGCAATTAAAAATAGGATTTCCTTCTAATCAATACTTCTGTTGCATTTGTGCACTCGTTAATGAGGATTTGGGGACTTCTTGATAAATGCGTTTTTGGTTTTTTTCCCTGACTGGTTTTGGGTTTATTTAAGTAATCTGTTTTGTCAATTCTTTTTAACATAAGAATGGCACTAATGAAATAATCATTTATTAGGGTTTCCTTGTAATAGTCTATAGAGTTTATGAGGAGCTTCTGCTTATAAAATGGAAGACTTACATATTTCTGTCACTATTACAAACATCTTTATCACTACCGGTCCCATGATTTTCCTGAAACACTACCATCAGGACATCATTCTTTAGGGATTTGATTACTTGTATATTTAACTATTCATTAACAAAAATCATATAACACTTTGAAGAGGATAGTTCCTTAAAAACATTAGCTTTCTCCTTAAATCCTTATCAGCCTACATCTTAGTGGGACTTAAATGATATTTAGCAGAGAGCAAAGTTTTTTGGGACTGGTACACAATGGTCCTAAAGCCATGGGTTGAATAATAAAAAGAGATGCAGAAATTAGAACTAGGAAGACACTGAAGAAGTAGCCCACATGAAGGAAGGGAGGGAGCAATGAAAGTAAGAAGGTAGAAAAAAAACATGAACTCTACTATTCACCTTGGAAAAATCATAATCTCCAAGAGCCTTAGCTACCCTACCTGTAAAATGGGGGTGACAAAAATACAACCTCCTCACAGACACTTCAATAGCAGATCTCAGTGTGCTATGTAAACTGTATACCATGATACCTTGACATTATTTGCCTGTAATCAGCTCCATTTATGCATTCTGTAATATAAACATTCATCTTCAAAAGACTGTCAACAGCTCCAAAATGTAGACCCAAGAATCCTATCTACCTTTTTTTTGTCTGGATACATTTCTGATATTTTTAACCCAAAGAACCAGTTCACAATCTTTACAGCCTTTGTATACCTACAAGCTCAAAGAGCTTATTGTGTGCTCTAAGGACTAGAGTTCTCTACAATCTCTGTTTAAACAAGGAAGCCTCTTCTAAGTCCTGTTTCAGTCTGGTGCCTTTGGTCAAGGTGGAAACTAAAATTGAAAACAGATAGATGTTTTACATTTAAATGGGTTTAACATAAATGTGCATTAAGCCATTTCATGGACGATTGCACAAATATCTTTTGCAAACTTGGTACACGTGAGCACATATACAGTAACCATTAATGTCTTCCAGAGAAATAAGGTGCAGATCCAAAATTTTAAGCAGCTATCTTGAGTCCTCTCACTCGAAAGAAAATGTAATGGCTTTAAGGGAATTGCTCTAATAATATCATGGCATCTGCAATGGCTGGCCAGAGCAGAGCAGAACAGAGTGTATGTCACCATAGTTCAATTTAACAAGAAATAAGCTGCTCCCTGGAGAATCTAAACTCCCTAGTCTCCCACAAAGAAAATTGAATTTTGGAGGTCACACTTTGGGTAGGTTACCAGAGGGAGAAGCTTAACATTCTTTTTGTCATATGCTCTGGGAGGTCAGTGCTATCCTACCAACAAATCGCTACCTAAGATCTGCTGCCCGCTCAACAGCACCCCCCCCCC